>NW_026883795.1:0-49900 GCF_032173495.1 Musca vetustissima
AACGTTGACCTGCCTGCAGACAAAAGACGACTCTAAGCTAAATTTTGGCGATCTATCTCAATTCGTTTAGATCGCCATAGAATTTTACGCTTATTAAGAATATATACTTTATAGGGTCGGAAATGATTATATCGATGCGTTAGAAACGAAAAAAAAACAAAACTAATATACCTTCCATACTATGGTGGAGGGTATATTATGGTATAAAAAAGTGGGGCTACCGTTATAAGGGGTAATACCAAAACGGGGATCAATATTAGTCAGATTTGATATCCAATAAGAAAACATACGTGCCAAAATTCCAACTCGTGGTCTTAAAAACATTCAAGGGTCTATCCTTAGGCGTGGATTTTTTAAAAATATTTTTTTTTCGAATCCTATCCTCAGGCGTTGATTTTTCAAAAGCCGTGATTGTTTTTAAGAATTTTTTCAGAAGCCGTCATTTTTTTATATTTTTTCAGAATGTTGTCCTTTAAACTGAATTTAAAAAAATATTTTGTAGGGACCTATCCTTTGGAGTGGATTTTTTAAATAATTTTAAATTTATTGCAGGAAACTATTCTTAGCCGTGGGTTTTGTAAAAATATTAAAAAAATATTAAAAAGTATTAAAAAAAATAAAAAAATATTTTTTTAATATTGAAAAATATTTCTTTAAATATTGGAAAAACAAATTTTAAAAATATTGAACATTTTATAATTTCTAAAAATATATATATATATATATAGGGGAGAGGGGGACAGCTTGAACGTGGGGCACCTTTGAACAGCGCTCATAAAATCTTGGTTTAATATTTTTCCGACCCGCAACCACATTTTTGTATATGGCAATCTTGTTCTCTATATGCGTAAACCACTTTGACTTGATTTTTCAGTTGTCGAAAAATTGTGCATGGGTGACCATGTTTTCTCAGTGTCATTGTAAACTTTTATTCATTTGGTTGTAAGGGCGCAGGAAGAATTCTGTGATTGTTTTCCTTCGCCAAGCAAATTTTTTGCATTCCAACAATCATTTCAAACATAACTAATGTAATTTCTTTCATATATATTTATTACAAAAAAAGTTATTTTAAATTTCCGTAAAATGCCATGGGAACATGTCCATTAAACTCGGGTAAAAAAAGGATTTTTTAACTTTTCGCTTCGATTTATCAAAATTTCAAATGGGCAAATAAGATTACGAAATTAACTGTATTTTTCACCATATTAATTTTTGTTTTTAAGTCATTTTATGTTTAATAACTTTTGATCTAAATTTTTTAAATTTTGAACATTTTATATATATATATATATATTATTAATGAATTAATGCATTTTTGATATGTATGAATAAAATACATACATATTTGAACATAAACACTGTAAAAAACCATGTCGTTCAAAAATGCCAACCCCTGTTCAAAGCTGCCCCCCTGGGGGGGGCAGTTTTGAATACTTTGAGTTCGTCCATTAAAACAGTAATAAAATATATTTATCAAGCTTATAGTATGTCATACCTATTAGTTAAAATTTATAAGAAACCAAAAATTATAAAATAAAAAATTTTATAAGGCTTGAAAGCAAAAATTCTTCAAAGGTGCCCCCCTCTCCCCTATATTATTTTTTTTGACAAATTTAGGAATTTTTTGACAATATTTTTTAAAAATATTGAAATTGAAATATTGAAATTGTATTGAAATGATATTTATTAAAAATATTGAAGAAATTTCTTTTAAATATTGAACTATTTTTTAATGTGGAAAAAAATAAATGTAGAAAATTGGTTTTTTAAGATTTTTCAATATTGTTGTACTAAAATTGTTTAATATAGAAAAAATATTTTTCTAAAATAGTGAAAAAACTGAAAAATAATTCTTAAAATTTTTGAAATAATATTTTTTTTAAATATGGAAAATTTTTTTAATATGAATTTCATAGAAAATAATATTTTTTTCTTAAATTATTTTTTATATATTTTTTAATATTTTTTAAACCTTAACACATTTTGGTAGTTCAAAAAAATATTGTTTTAAAATTTACGAATTTTTCAATAGTTCGAAAAAATACTTTTTAAAAATCCATGCATTATCGGTAGTTTGAAAAATATTTTTAATCTAAAAGAAATACAATGTTTTAGTTCCAAAAAAAAAAAATTACGAAATTTTGGTAGTTTCATAAAAATATTTTTTTACGAAATTAAAAAATATTAGTAATTCGAAAAAAAATATTTTTTTACAAAATTTACAAATTTCTAGTAGAATGAAATAATATTTGTTAAAATTTTTGCTGGTTCGATTTTTTTTATTTCATTTTTTGAATTGTTGGTAGTTCAAAAAATATTTTTTTTTTAATTTAACATTTTATTGCTATTTTTTTTAAATCTACGCTGCTTGGTATTTTCAAAAAATATATTTTTAAAAATTTTACGAAATGTTTGTAGTTTGAAAAAATATTTTTAAATAATTTAAACAATTTACAAAGTTTTGGATGTTTGAAAAATATTTTTAAAAAAATTACGCCTTGCTGGTAGTTTGAAACAAAATATTTTTTTAATCCATGCTTTATTGTTAGTTCAAAATTTACGAAGTTTTGGTGGTTCAAAAAATAATTTTTAAAAAATTTACGATGTTTTGGTTAGTTTGAAACGAAGATGTGGGGTACTCTTGTACTTGGGTAAATTTTAATAATTTTTAGAGACAGGCGGACAAGCATATCCCGTTCATTATATCGGTAGTTAAAACCTTTCCAACATTATTCGCTATAGTATGTTCCATGTTAGTAACCCTATAGTGCGACCTGTCCAAACATTACATATTGGAATGGTTGTTAACGCATTGGTATGTTTGCACCTTTAAACTTTTGAAAATCCATGCCATTTTCAAACAACACTCATACAAATGTTTTCATTGTCACAAAAAAGAAATATATATGTATGTACATATAATATTAAATATCTTCATATTTTTTAGATATGTCCATTTGCTATATAATTGTATTCCATTAGATTTCATATCAGCATTTTTATGATTCATAGTTCCAAATGTGCCGCAATGTTTCCCTTGACAATGATCAGTCATAAATGGTTTCGTTCGTTCGTTCTTTTTTTATTTTGGTTGGTTTGTTTTGAAAACCCTATTAACAAAATGTATCATTGCACTGCATTTATTCATCCGATATTTTGTGTTACAATGACGGTCATCATCGTCATCAAATCATATTGGAATAAACGACACCCAAACAACATAACATTTATCGATGTATTTCTACCTACATGGTACAGGTGTATAATAGAGATGGTCGCTATTATTTATTGTTAGGTTTTGAAAAAGAATCGAAAAAATTATGTTTATAATATGTCAGAAAATATAAATGTATGAATTTGTAATTTATCCGAAAGGTCCATCGTTTCTATATTGAGTTTTATCTTAAAAAATCAATAACTCTACTCCTATCTGTTGGTATTTTCTTACGAACCCTTTTAATGTATATATTCTGCTGACATATAGAAACGTCATTTGTATGCGAGTGCAACTATATTTTGCAGCTCCTGCACCGCTTTGTGATGAACCACAGCCGGAATAATGCAGCCATGGCAATGGCGGCGGTATGAGGTTCATGATGCTATCATCCAATACCGGGTAAATCTAAAATCATAATTCATATGTCTTTCGGACATTACAATTTTATTGGATATATTTACAATTGCCAAACAGATTCGATTGGATTACGATGTATTTGGTATTCTTTTTCGGGAGACATGATTCGGCCAACTGGATAGCAGCACTCACACACACATAGCTATGTATATGTGTATGCACTGCCATTGAGCTTGAGATACGAATACAATTTGCAGTCTGGCAGATGTGTCCATCAAAGAAATGGCAGAAATTCCGAATGCACCAAACAAAAAAATGTGCAACAAATGCGAATGTAAATGCCAGAGTAACGTGGTGTCCATTTTGCATGAAGAGCCCATTTGATAACGAGCGAACGTATTAATAATATTGCACCATTACGGCCACATTGGCCAAACGATCGAATGCCTCTCCACTACTGCTCTTCCCCCAGCGAGGATTCTCCATTGCATGACAGGGAGTGGTGGCAATTTTTGGTAGGGGTGCCATTGCATTGCCGGACTGCCAGCCTCTATTTGACTGACTGACTGGCATTCCAATGAATGGTGCAGTTATAGTGAATTCGGTATCCTGTTCCAAAATATTACAAGTTTATGCACTAGGAATGCAAGAATTGATGTGGCTGTGCGTGTGTGTGTATGTGTATGAACGAGCATATGCACTACATGGCCACCATTAGTTTGCCTGGCCAGCTGCTTCCCGGGAATGGCTTATCGTTTGTCATTTATGGCCGTTATATTATTGGATAGGCGAACAAGTGATGGTGGAGAACAATTCAAATATTCCTGCTTGGCCATTTTACTGTCCATGTCCGTACTTGTTTTTGAGTGACTGATGGTCAATAAATTTGGTATTTTAAGAGTGACTGTATATTTTGGCTTATGTCTTATACGTAATGATGTATAAAATATCTTAAAAACGTAGATTTGCTGGGCTGTACAGAGGAAAGTGGAAAACTATAGATTGCATATAATTGTTCCTTGAAAGAAGTACGGTTTTCCGGTTTCGGGTGTCGGTTAAGTGTGCATTGGGAATGTGAGGAAAATTCGTCTACGTAATCCTGCGGAGCCGTATTAATTTTGCAGGAATGCCGAACACAGACATTGCTTGAAATACCTATGAACGGATAGGGATGTCGAATACCGCTTTATAGTCGACGAATAGGTGGATTGTGTCGATGTGTTTTTCGTCGGTCTTTTCCTAGATTTGGCGCAGAGTGAAAATCAGACCAATGGTGGATTTGCCAGGTCTGAAGCCGCATTGGTATGGTCCAATAATGTCATTGACCATTGACATCAGTCGTTCACACAACACGCTGGATAGCACTTTATATGCGATGGGAAGGAGCCTTATCCTCTATAATTGGCACATGTCGTCTTGTCTCCTTTTTTGCACGAGACAAAGGATGCTGAGGTTCCAATCCAATTGGGAATGCATTCTTCTAGCCAAATTGTACTAATCAGCTGGTGCATGCTCCTGGCCAGCATCTGACCACTGGTCTTGAATAGTTCGGCTGGTAATCCATCGGCACCTGCTGCTTTATCACCTTGGACAGATGGTACACAGTCAATGCCGTCTATGGTTCTTCACCGCCACTATTTGATACCAGAAGCTTTGCAAAATGTTTCTGGTATTAAATGCGCTATCTGTATATGTCACCAGGTTTTCTTCTGCATCTCTACAGTAGGATTTGTCTGCTACAAGGCCTTCGGTTTGGTGTTTTACTTGTTGGTAAAATTTCCAGACTTCATTATGACTCCTGTACATCTCGATTTGCTCACGATCACGTTTTTCATTTGTCTTAAATACGTTTCTCCTTTTCTCCAGATAATTCTTCGTCACATTACGTGTTGCTACTGTCTTCAGTGTTGCCCTATACGCTGCGTTTTTTCACATCAGAAGCAATACGACACTCCCGATTGTACCATAGGTTTCTTGATGGTGGCCTTTGGTACCCAATTATTACTTTTGTTGCAGTTGGTAGGTAGTGGTCAATTATTTGTTATTGTGCTTTAATCATATAAATATGATTAAAGTAAAACATCGATCAATTTTGTGTGTGCCAAATTTCAATATTCTTTTTTAAATGTTGCGATCTTTATCATGGCTTCCACAGGCAAATTGACGAACGGGCATGGCTAAATCGACATAGAATTTTATTCTGATCAAGAATATATACCCTTTAAGGGGCCCCGAAGAATATTTCGAGGTGTTGCCAACTGATTGCCAAATTTTATTTACACTTCATTTTATGATGGAAGGTATAACTATATTATATTTTTCAAAATAGTCTACTTCATAACACATTTCTTTTTAATAGTTCTTAACTATCCCATAAGAGATCGTTACAGAATATTATCTTTTTCAAATGTGTCATTTATGTTGTGTATTACGGGAAATTCCTCATCATCATACTCTTTTACTTCATCACACATTGTTATGTAGACACTTGTTTGGCTACTCCTACTGTCTGACATTTCAAACATGTCATCCAAAAAATCTCCTGAGTCTTGTTGGAGAGGTCATTGTGTAATGTTTCAACTCATAATTCCATCTTGTTCTGTTCGCATGTCGAACGATTGTTCTATTCCTGTCTTCTCCCCCACATAAATCGTTGTTCCAATTATCTCATTTGTCGTTGATTAAAATAATCTCTGGTTACTGTTAATTTATTTATTTCATAAATATGATCCCTTCATGGATCAAATCAATAAAATAAACTGTATTGCGGCGACATACGACAAGTCTGTGGCCCCCAGCACCAAACCGAATGACAAAAAAAAATCCAAAATCACATGATTTGTATGGACGGACATACTCCAACACAAATTATTTGATTTCCACTTCAATGGATGGATGCGACATTGAATGACCGACCATATCAGCCAGTATATTTTTGTTGGATGATTGGTTGGTCTCTGGAGTGTAGTTTCAATCAAACACAAAAAAACAATCTCAAAAACCCGGAACAATCACAGGGCATTCATGGAAACGGGTTCGGTGCAAGTAGGAGGTGTAGCAGAGTAAATTTTCCATTTGGTTGACAATTACATACATATATGTAAGGACATAATTCATAATACATATTAAGAGTTGTTATAAAACATAACATATGCTTATGTATCGAATGACGTATTAAGTAAAAATATATTTTTAAGTTTATATTCCCAACTCATATCCAAATTTTATTTCCTTTCTATTATATATTTGATTATTTTTTAGCAAAATAAATATATTCTATTTTTAATTGTAGGATCAATTAAATAAAACATTATTAAATACTCTCTGTAGTCGATCAAATGCATTCATCCGTATTCAGTTTGTTTTGCAGTCTTATCATTTCAATTCCAGCAAATCTAAAAAAATGAGGAATAAACAATTCATACAAGTCATTGGTAAAGATGCTTTATTTCTTTTCACAGACTCCAAATGTTGTCGTTTATGAGGTTATCTTGTTCTGGGACTTATGTATATGACTAATAAATAACGGCAAAATTGTCTTAACTCCATTTCAATATACAAATGTGTGTATATGAGAAATGGGTGTATATGAGAAACTTCACAAGCAAATAAACATATTCAAATGTACGTCTATTATGTGTGTATGGGTATGAGAATTGGAATTGCCTTTTTATGCGCCGATTATATTTTATATTCTGTCAATAATTTGTCCGAGACTAATTGGATTTATTAAAAATAAAATTTATTATGTTCCGCTCACTTAATAATGAATTTATTTGTACCAGCTCTCAACAATGAAACGACGCATTTTTTCGAAATAAACTTGAGTCACAACATTTTCGTTGCCTGGTTGAATAGCTTCAAGTGATTTGAATTTGTGATTTTAGATTTGTTTATTGTTTTTATTATTGCTAACATATATTGTAAATAATTTTAATAAAAATTATGTATTATTGCCGGAAGCAGAGTAGCTGATTCAAATACATAGCAACATATTATTGTGTGCAGACACATGTTCGAATACAGACACACACATTGTTCGCATAATAAGCATTAATATATTTTATAGAGAATATTTCGAATTTGTGATTATTGCTAAAATATATGGAGATAAGTAGTTCGGTTCTGGTCAAAGAAGGCCCAATTGTTTTTGGTAAGGCTCGCTAATGTTAGAGGATGAAATGCACGAAAAAAAAACGTAACAGCTGTGGTAACAGGTTGGCTGTTGGTGAACGTTCATTCCTGAAAATGTTGATAGAAAAAAACGGAAGAGGGAAAGGAAGGGAAATCCGATTTGAAGAGGGTAGCCGGAGAAATTGTGCCACCTCTATTTGTTTTAGCCATAAGTCTATGGGCAATAGACTTTTAGGCTCGGACGGACAATTGAATATATGGTGTGTGTCGTTAGGGCTTTGCTGGCAGGAGGGGCACCTGTTTAGGGTTCCGGGGACAATGCGCTCTCGATAGGAGTTGAGAACATTGTTGTATCCGGACCTTAGTTGTGCCAGAATTGAACGGGGTTGACTAGGAAGAAGCCTATCACTCTCCGAAATTGCAGGATGATGTTGTAGGACTTTATTGCATCTGTAGCCATTTATGGCTTCGGAGTCCGCCAGTTTATGCACGGATTTCATCGCGTTCGCGACAATCTGTAGACGTCCAATGGAGTGACGTCTTGGATGCCATCACGATAGCGCCTGAAGTCCTGGTGGATGTGTCGCGGAGGTGGATCTGCCATCACTATGTGATGGTTAGGATGACATGGCAGATAGCATGTTGCTTGACTGACAGCATCCTGGTCTCCTCGAGGACATTATTCGTGCGCGTCATCTGGATACAGCCGGTTGCAATTCAAAGTGAATTTTTTTGAATTTTTTGCAAGGATCTATATTGTGTGCCACTAAGGAAAGAAGTCCAGACTGGGGCAGCATAATATACCCAAACCTGCTTATAACGTCCTGAAAATGAATCGTTTGTGCGAAGGACTGCAAAACAAAATCATGAATTTTATGAACTGGAAAATTATCGTGGTCGCCGCGACCCAGGAAACCAAGCTGATCGATAGCTGTAGCTTGCATTGCAATGGTTACAACGTGTTGCGAAAGGATCGCACTCGAAGCATTCTATACAGTACAGACCAATCCCGCTTGAGCATACATGGAGTTCACTTTTGGAGTATAATAACCGTCTGGCGGTAGGAGATTTAAATGCTCATTATGACCTTTGACATTCCGTCCTAGGTAATGACGGAAGGGTTACAACCCTGGCAGAGTAAATTGACAGCTCCACGTTTTGCACGGCGAATGAGGATGCATCACGAAAATTAGAGTAGATTACCACAGTTCGCCGGACATCACAACCGGGTCTAATAAATAACGTAGTCTGGCAACCTATGATTGTTTTTGATAAAATCCACAATCATCGTCTTTGTAAATATACTACCCGATTATGATGGTAAAGCTGATTGGCAAGGTGTCAGAGATTTTACCAATGGAGAGCTTCCCATTCGCTCAGATCCTCGGATCGCTGAGAGGAATTTCCGAGACATACGAGCATAAACGGAAAAGTTGGCTAGACCACCCGATGCATTGCAATATAAGAGTCGTAACGAGTAAATTGTCGCCAACGGTTAAGTTACTCCGAATCCCGCAAGGAAGATTATCGACTTAATGGTGACTGATCCGAGCGAGCGAGTTTTTTTTAACTGGCAGTTCATTAACCATAACAGTCCATGCTATCGAACAGTTTTATTGGCTCTTGACTTATCGAACACAAACACAAAGCTGTTAGGGGACATAGAGAAGACCAACCTCCGGCCTAGTTTGAAACGTTAGATATTCAATTATATGTGTGGTCGCCAGTCATATGTGGAATTCAGAAACAAGAACATAATGGTCGACCACAAATTATTTCAACATTATGGAAGCTACGTCCATTAGCTTTTGTTAAGTTATTAAGCTGAGAAGTAGGAACAAGATCCTCAAGTCGCTTACCGGCAGCTATAGGGTGCTAATAAAGAGACCTTGTTGGCCTACTACAATGCAATATGTCAACCGTTGGTAAGATATGCGGCGCCAGTGTAGTTCGCAAATGTAAGCGATACGCAGTGGAAGAACATTCAAACCTTTCAGAATGCCGCCCTGAGAACTGCGTCAGGGTGCATCCCTATGACATCAGTGGACCATTTACATAAGGAGACAATGATCTTGCCCGTACATCGTCACAACAGGATGTTGTCGTTGCAGAACCTACTTGAATGTTATCGCCGAATTCATCCTTGCTATCACCTTATGGATAGGATTCCCCCACCATACATGTAACCTGAGAAGTCCAACGGTATTATAGAGAACCCCCAGAACAACAGGTTTATCGAGTCAGAATTACCAGTATCCACACGGAAGCACTGACCCAGGCAGCAGAAAAACGACAGCTGCCTAGACAAAAAGGAGTGGTTTTAGCCCCATTTAGATCAGGATGATGCATGCGCCTCAATTTGATATAGATTGAAACCTTCTTAAACCTGGAAACAGAAGAGTCAGAACCAGAATAAAAAATAAAATAAATTAAATACAACCAAGATGTAAATATATATGAAAATAATATGTATATAGTTGCTACAACAACAACAATGACAAATTATGGTAACTTCGGTAAGGACAATCAAAATACTTAAAATGGGTCGGGTTCCTTATTTGAGGCTTTTCAAAACTTGGAAAAACAGTAAAATGTTGTCTCATGTATTTTTATGAAGCAATAAAACGGATGATATTCGACCAACTTTAACGAGAGTGATAAACAATCAGGAAGCATTTCCTGCATAAAATAATCTTTTATATTTCGATTGATAAAACATATATCTGTCATTATAATTTCAACTAACACTCATACAACCTGTCAACGCCAACACCTATACAAGTAGCAATATAAAAAAATAATAATAGACATTTCCTTCCCCCCTTGCAGTCCACAGGATTTTATTTACCTATCGAGCATTTTTATGAATTTGAACATTTATTGCATTAATAAATTGTTGGCCATTAATAACAATAAAAATAGATAATCTCCGTACAACAAATTAATGATGGTGTGTTGTGGAATCGGCAACAGTAGCAACGTCACAACCACCACCATCATCATCGGCATCATCATCACCAACGCAACCACTGACACCAAACATCTCCAAGGAACAGTAGAGGCAGAAACAAACCGACCGACACATATGCCCAAAATGGAGAAACTAGACAATTGTTTTGGAATGAAATTCGTATTCGCATCTAGACATGTCATATTCACTGTATGATGGTGCAGAGGCCTTTGACGTCTAAACCCCGAAGGCCTTTTGTAACCAACACCAAATATCACACAAACACTTGTCATTATGGTTACGAAGAAAGAAGGTGGGGGTTTGAAATGGGGGCTGGTACTTTTATTATGTTTGGTTATATGACACATATGTGTATGTATGTGTTAGTGTAGCTAAAGGTGGTTAAAACAAAAAAAATGGAAACATGCACACACGAACTACCATAAATATTGAAAGAACTGTGTAATTAGTTATGTATGTTTGTGTGACTTGGATCTAATATTTTTGGCATTGCTTTATAAATATGTCCATGTTTCTGTTTGAAACAAACATTTATTTGTTATTAGAATGGACCTAATTATAATTATCAAAGGGATTTGTTACGATCCAGCTTGCAATGCAATAGAAGGAGAAGAGGAAGAAATGTTACTATATGTTTCTTTAGTAGTTTTGACAAAGCAGCATTACTCATATTTGCAGAACAAAATATAAAATTATAGAACTTACGGCTATATGAAAATTTTGGCTTGTATTGAAAATGTTGTACTAAAAGACGTTTAAAAACCCGAAATGCCTACTTATCATAGCCTTATCGGTTATGTTTTAACTGTCATTCGTCCAAAATTAATAAAGAATTTTTTGCTTTTATTTCTTTAACTTTTGTATTTTTAATGTTTAATATTCTATTTCCAATATTTACTAGCCACCATTAATAATCTGAGCATAGTCAAAACAAAAGTTCTGGCTGAGATTTTTTTTAATTTCGATTTTTTAGAAACTTAATACATTTAATAAAGATGTATACAAAGCTTTTTAATGTTGACCGAGTATCGGTGATCCAACTGATTCCGCTCAGCATGATATTCACGAGATTCATGGGAATATTAATTTCATGGCAATTTTATTGCTTATTAATTTTTCAACATTTTCTCCGACCGCAATACTTAAATTCAATCTCGAACGGAGTGGCGTGTGTCTGTATTCGAAAAAGTGCGTACATGGATTTTTTAGCTTTGGCCGGTTTAAACAAGCGTTTATGGCAGTGGTCGATTGAAATTATCAGTGGCGTAGTTATGTACAGTGGTATTAGATTCTCAAAAATTGTCATAATCATAAGTCTATAACTTTGGGATCCATCGGACATCATTTTAAGCTCATTTGGAAATCCAGGACATTAAGAAAAAAAACAAGTAAAAACAATATTATGTTCGGCCCGGCCGAACTTTTTATACCCTGTACCATAAGGATGATTGTCATCTATCTAAAATTATTGGTAAGAAAACTCATGTTATGGTAGGACCTTGAAGATACCGAAAAATATGTAAGAAAAGTATGATTAAAAATCTCAAAATATCTAATAATGGGGCTATAATACAATTCGGTTAAAAACGTACCCAAAATTCTCAAAATACTGATTTCGTTCAATATTAATCATTTTTTGTGGTGATCAGATGATAAAAGTCCTTTCGACAGACTTTTTATACCCTCCACCATAGTATGGAGGGTGTATTAATTTTGTCATTCCGTTTGTAACTCATCGAAATATTTATTTCCGCCCCTATAAAGTATATATATTCTTGATCAGGGTAAAATTCTAAGACGATCTAGCCATGTCCGTCCGTCTGCCTTAATAATCACGCTATCTTCTAAAGGAATTGAGATAGTGTGCTGAAATTTTGCATAAGGTTGTCTTTTGTCTGCAGGCAGGTCAAGTTCGAAGGATATATCGGGTAGCCCCCATATAAGGGTACCCCCAATTTTCGGTATTTTGGGTTTCTTGAAGGCATTTTTCAACCGAATTTACTGAAATTTGGTACATTGAGTTATTATTGGGTACTAAATTTCTAAAAAAAAAAAATAAATAAAGGTCCACTTTTTCTGGCAGCCCTTAAATAACGGTACCCTATAATTTTCAGTATTTTGGGGGGTTTTGATCGAAATTTTCCACCGAATTGGCTGTAACTTGGTATTTTGAGTTCTTAATAACTTGCGGGCAAAGAATTGCCCACTCCCTACAAACTGCAGCAAAAAGAACAATTGGGTACCAAAAACCACCACCAAAAAACCCATGGTACGATCAGGAGTGTCGTAATGCTACTGATGTGAAAAACGCGGCGTATAGGGCAACCCTGCAGACAGTAGCAACACGTAACGTGATGGAGAATTATCGGGAGAAAAGGAGAGAGGAGAAACGTGTTTTCAGAAAAAAGAAGAAAGAACAAGAAAAACGTGAGCGTGAGAAAATCGAGATGTACAGGAGTCAGAATGAAGTCCGGAAATTTTACCAACGAGTAAAACACCAAACCGAAGGCTTTGGTGCAGGCACATCCTCCTGTAGAGATGAAGAAAGAAACCTGGTGACAGATACAGACAGCGTGTTGAGGATCTGGAAGGAGCACTTCGAAAAGCTACTAGTATCAAATAGTGGCGATGAAGAAGATACCCCAGAACCAATAAGAGATGATGGTATAGAGTGTATACCACCTAGCCAAGATGAGGTCATAAAAGCAATTAATCGGCTCAAGAACAACAAAGCAGCAGGAGCCGATGGGTTACCAGCCGAACTATTCAAGACTGGTGGCCAGATGCTGGTCAGGAGCATGCACCAGCTGATTAACACAATTTGGCTAGATGAATGCATGCCCAATGATTGGAACCTCAGCATCCTGTGTCCCGTGCACAAAAAAGGAGACAAGACGATATGTGCCAACTATAGAGGAATAAGTCTCCTTCCCATCGCATATAAAGTGCTATCCAGTGTGCTGTGTGAACGATTGAAGCCAATGGTCAATGACATCATCGGACCATACCAATGCGGCTTCAGACCTGGCAAATCCACCATTGACCAGATTTTCACTCTGCGCCAAATCCTGGAAAAGACCCACGAAAAACACATCGACACATACCACCTATTTGTCGACTATAAAGCCGCATTCGACAGCCCTATTCGTTCAGAGGTGTTTAAAGCCATGTCTGCGTTCGGCATTCCTGCAAAATTAATACGGCTATGCAGGATAACTTTAAGTGGCACAAGGTCAGCCGTTAAAGTAGGAAAGGACCTATCGGAGCCCTTCAATACCGAACGAGGATTCAGACAAGGTGACAGTTTGTCGTGTGATCTTTTTAACATCCTACTGGAAAAGGTCATACGAGACGCAAAGGTGAACAGAAATGGTACTCTGTACACCAAACAACATCAGTTACTCGCCTACGCCGATGACATCGATATAATGGGTCGAACATTGCGAGCGGTAACAGCCACCTTTGAACAAATCGGGAAGGAGTCTCCCAATGTGGGCCTGGCAGTAAACGGCGAGAAGACCAAGGTGATGGTATCAACGCGCAAGACGTCCAGTAGACTCGGACCAACTGCGGAACTTGAGAACCACAGCTTCGAGGTAGTTAAAGACTTTATATACCTTGGTACCGCCATAAATAAAACGAATAATATCAGTTTTGAAATTCGGAGAAGGATTGTGATGGCCAACAGATGCTACTATGGTCTAAGTAAGCAGTTTAGAAACAAGGCCACCTCTCGCCAGACCAAACTCACACTTTACAGGACGCTGATACTACCCGTGCTATTATATGGATCAGAAGCATGGGTACTTGCGCAAGCAGATGAGGCAGCGCTTGGGGTGTTTGAGAGAAAAATTCTCCGAAAGATCTACGGGCCGATCTGCGTCGACGGTGAATATCGGCGTCGAATGAACCACGAGCTCTACAATTTATACGCGGACATCGACATAGTCAGTCGTATTGAGCTGCAGCGACTACGGTGGCTAGGCCATGTTGTGCGAATGAATGAAGATGCCCCAGCTCAAAAGGCATATAAAAACCAGTAAGGAAAGTAGTAAAGTCGGACGGGGCCGACTATATGATACCCTTCACCACTATGGGTATATTAAACAGGACTATTAACATGTAATTGGATGAAAAAAAGTAATATTTATCTAAATGTGAATCTACCTAGATCTATCCATAAAGTATGTTAATCGACTTCAAACAAATATAAATAAGTCCGTTGGGCTATGTCTGTACTTCTAGAAAACGCAACTACGTAATTGTATGCTCAATTTTGTGCGTTGTGCACAATTTGATGTCAATCTGACTAACATGAGGAGTCTGATGCCCAATTTACTTGAAATCGGTCGAAAATATATATGGAAGCTCTATCCAAATATTAAGCGATTTCAAACAAACTTGTCACAGGTTAGGTTATACTAATTTCAGAACGTTTTGTTTCTATTGGTTCCTTAGTACGTCAATTACTTAAAATCAATCTATAATAAAAGGGAGCTATATCTAAATCTGGACCGATTTTCACGAAACTTGGCAGACATCATTCTAGGCTCAATTCAGTACGTTATGACAAATTTCGTGCAAATCGAAAGTTATGTAGGGACTTTGGGGCACCATTTACATGAAATCGTACGAAACTATATGTGGGAGCTATATCTAAATCTGGGCCGATTTTCTCGAAACTTGGTAGACATCATTCTAGGCTCAATTCAGTGCGTTATGCCAAATTTCGTGCAAATCGAAAGTTATATAGGGACTTTGAGGCACCATTTACATGAAATCGGACGAAACTATATATGGGAGCTATATCTAAATCTGGACCGATTTTCTCCAAACTTGGCAGACATCACTCTAGGCTTAATTCAGTACGTTATGCCAAATTTCGTGCAAATCAAAAGATATATAGGGACTTTGGGGCACCATTTACATGAAATCGTACGAAACTATATATGGGAGCTATATCTAAATCTGGACCGATTTTCTCGAAACTTGGTAGACATCATTCCAGGCTCAATTCAGTACGTTATGCCAAATTTCGTGCAAATCGAAAGTTATATAGGGACTTTGAGGCACCATTTACATGAAATCGGACGAAACTATATATGGGAGCTATATCTAAATTTGGACCGATTTTCTCCAAACTTGGCAGACATCACTCTAGGCTTAATTCAGTACGTTATGCCAAATTTCGTGCAAATCGAAAGTTATATAGGGACTTTGAGGCACCATTTACATGAAATCGGATGAAACTATATATGGGAGCTATATCTAAATCTGGACCGATTTTCTCCAAACTTGGCAGACATCATTCTAGGCTTGATTCAGTACGTTATGCCAAATTTCGTGCAAATCAAAAGATATATACGGACTTTGGGGCACCATTTACATGAAATCGTACGAAACTATATATGGGAGCTAAATCTAAATCTGGACCGATTTTCTCGAAACTTGTTAGACATCATTCTAAGCTCAATTCAGTACGTTATGCCAAATTTCGCGCAAATCGAAAGATATATAGGGACTTTGGGGCACCTTTTACATGAAATCGGACGAAACTATATATGGGAGCTATATCTAAATCTGGACCGATTTTCTCCAAACTTGGCAGACATCACTCTAGGCTTAATTCAGTACGTTATACCAAATTTCGTGCAAATCAAAAGATATATAGGAACTTTGGGGCACCATATACATGAAATCGGACGAAACTATATATGGGAGCTATATCTAAATCTGGACCGATTTTCACGAAACTTGGCAGACATCATTCTAGACCTAAATGATTAAGCTGTACCAAATTTCGTGCAAATCGAAAGATATATAGGGGCCGTTTACATTAAATCGGTTAAATATATATATGGGAGCTATATCTAAATCTGAACCGATTTTTCCCAATTTCAATAGGGTTCGTCCTTGGGCCGAATAAGTGACCTATGCCAAATTTCATTCAATTCGGATCATAAATGCGACCTGTACTTTGTTTACAATTTAACATGGACAGACAGACAGACAGACAGACGGACGGACGGACGGACATGCATAAATCGACTTAGAAAGTGATTCTATGCATATTCTCAAAAGGAACCATGTGTCTATCTCGTTTCCTTTTGCCTGTTACAAACATATGCACAAAGACATAATACCCTGTACCACAGTGTGGTGAAGGGTATAATGAGCCTACTGATGGTTCCCGTAGAAGGGGAAGGCCACGAATTAGATGGAAAGACCAAGTAGAAAACAACATCTTGGAACGTGGTCTTCCAAATTGGTGGACTTGCGCACAAGACCGACGCGCTTGGAAATCTTTTTTAAGCTCGGCTTATGGAACAACCGTTCTGTAACAAGCCAGCTAAGTAAGTAAGTAACTTGCGGAGGATATAATGAACTATGTATGAACTATTGCCCGCATTTAGGCCTAGCCCTCATACAATGATACCTACCGATTTTAGGTATTTTTAATATTTTGCGTAAACAAATTATTCTGATTCAAAAATTTTAGTTTCGAAATAGATCAATATCAGTCATCAATACGGCATAGCACCTCATATAATGATAACCACAAATGTTCTGTAATTTCTGGACGACCGACATTGGTCCCGCTTACAGTATAGCCTCCAGCGACGTACTCATACAAATGTTTTTCTGCAACCCACATCAATGCAACAAACCCACAATTTTGACCATTTAGTTTGGGAGGTACCAGAAGGGGTGGACCGATATTCCCCATCTTCGAACTTGAACTAAGTTTGGAAGACATAATAAGATGTGCAAAGTTTGGATGAAATTCAACTTTCCTGAAACGGATTTGGTCCAAAGAAACATGGGGTCTAGAACCCGCATTTAGGCCTAGCCCTTATATAATGATACCTACCGATTTTAGGTATTACGGTATAGCCTCCAGGGACGTACTCATGCAAATGTTTTTCTGCAATCCACACCAATGCATCAAACCCAAAATTATGACCATTTTGTGTGGGAGGTACCAGAAGGCGTGGACCGATATTCCCCATCTTCGAACTTGAACTAAGTTTGGAAGACATAATAAGATGTGCAAAGTTTGGATGAAATCCAACTTTTCTGAAACGGATTTGGTCCAAAGAAACATGGGGTCTAGAACAAATATTTCGATGAGGCCGGTATAGGTCCACTTTTTGGTATGATCCCTATATTTTCCTTTGAAGTACCTGTCAGTACAGCTATGTTCGGCCGGTCAAACTAAACGCTTTTTCACTTGTTTTATTATAAGTCTATATATTTAAGAAACACACATCACGCTCGGAACCATAAAAAAACGTTAACGGGCCATTTTAGGAATGTTATTACTCCGAGTAGCATTTTTCAACCGATATAATGGTTGGAAGTTATAAAACGTTCAGCCCTACTACCACTGACTTATCCAAAAACCTTTTTTCAATTTGGATTAAAAATTTCTCTCCTAACCACAGTACCAACGTGTATGTGTGAATTTAGTTAACCTGTAAATAAAGTCATAAACGAATGAAACGAAACTGACAAATGAAATACTCGGAACAATGTCGACTCATGCCGAGAGTTTGAGTTTAGCTTAAATTGACATGAGCTGAGTTTAGTTGAGTTGAGCCGACATGAATTGACCGAAACTAAATGCCTGTATAAGGTTGTCTGTATGTATAAAGTATGTAGTTGGTGGTTGTATGGTCAATACAACACTGGACTGGTAACACGAACAACACCCTTTGTGTTAAACGTTGAACTGGTTAAACTAATAGTGTTATGATACGATTGTTATTATTTTATTATGATTATGAATTTAATATATGTGAATATTATGATATCGACTAACTGTCTGACTGGCTGACTGACCAGTCATCCAGCCTGCCTGCTAAGCAACCACTCGTTCAACATTTCAAAGTGAACGCAACAAAAGTTAAGAACAAAGATCTCCTGGTTGTCTGGGGGATCACAAACATGGGAGATGCTGAGTTTATTATTCTTCTTCTGATGCCGCTTTGGCTGTGGCAGTTGTTGACCGAGATTGAACTGAATAATGATGACGAGGAAGAAGAAGCTGCGCTTGGATTGAAATGTATATAGCTATGTATTTGGATAATTGTGCGTGACTTGTGAACTTTTTTTGGTTTGCTATGCTCATCTTCGCCGTATTATTTTCTTCCCATATTTGATGTTTGTATGACGTTGTATTTTGTTTGTTTCGACATTTTTTGTTGTTGTAAAATTTCATTATTGTTTGATTTGTTTCAATTGGATTTACATGCAAATAAATCCCTGTGGGTATTCAAAATCTGTGGTTGTTTCACACGTCTATTATTTATTCTTTTTTTCCAATTGTATTCGAGAGATTTAACAAAGATATTGAAGATTTCGATTAACAGTGTTTGAGAAGATTTTATCGTTACGTTTGAAATTGAATTCGGTGTCTAATAATTGTATTCGTATTCTAAGAATTTGTAAAAAGTAGTAAAGTGATATGTTTTGAATCTACCCAGTTGTTCAAAAAATATCAATTGTCTGCTATTATATAGTTATATAGCTAGTTACTTGGTGATCTAGTTACTTCATACTCCAAAAAGGAACACAAAATAGGCAGTTGGATTTTTTTGTCAATTGAAAAAGTTGGCTGCGCACATCACACCAATTCAGTAGTTACTGGTAATGCAAGGGTAATGAATCGACTATCGAAATGACTGTATACTGGTAACGCAGGCAGGGGACAATTGACTTCCCCAATGACATACCCATGTTAAATTCACCAGTGGTACTTACATGTAATTAGTGAAATATATAGTTCATCACCAGTTACCAGTTAATTTGTGCAATAGAAGTATTGCTCATACATATGTCAGACAAATGAAAGTTGTTGGCTTATATGTATTTAAAATGGAATAATAAATAATTTTCATTTTTTATGCTCGTAGTCAAGGCTAATGAGGCTTTATATCTCAATGGTTCGTCCTTGGGCCAAATGAATGAGACATAGCGAATTTAGGCTCATTCAGATAATATTAGATTGGGGACGGTCGTCGAAAATGTTAATAAAATCGGAGAAATAGTCGAAGTTGACCGGAATGTTAGCAGTGACATCGCACAGGAGCTAAAAATCGACCATAAAACTTTTTTAAACCATTTACACAAAGCTGGATTCAAAAATAAGCTCGATGTATGGGTGCCACAACAATTAAGAGAAAAAATAGGATGGATCGAATTTCCATCTGTGAAGCCTTGGCCAAAGGGAATGAAATAGACCCATTTCTTAAACGCATGGTGACTAGAGCTGAGAAATGGATCACATACGATAATCCTGTGCGAAAACGATCGGGGTCAAAGAGCGGTGAAGCACCTCAAACGGTGGCCAAACCAGGACTAACGGTCAGGAAGGTTCTGCTATGCATTTGGTGGGACTGGAAGGGAATTGTTTATTATGAGTTGCTTCCATATGGTCAAACGATAAATCTCTGATCTCTACTGTCAACAACTGGACCGTTTGAAGATAGCATTGACAAGAAATGGTTAGAATTGGCCCACAGGAGAGGCGTCGTGTTCCACCAAAACAGCGCAAGATCACACACATCTATAGTGACTCGCCAGAAACTTCGGGAGCTTGGTTGTGAAGTTTTAATGCATCCGCCATACAGTCCGGACTGGCACTAAGCGATCATCATTTTTTTCTTGCATTGCAAAATTTCTTTAATGATAAAAAATTGGTATCTAAGGAGAATTGTGAAAATCGACTATTAGATTTTTTTGCAAATTGAGATCAAGGCTTCTATGAGAGAGGCATTATGACTTACTTACTTAGCTGGCTTGTGACAGAACTTTCGTTACATAAGCCGAGCTTAGAAAAGATTTCCAGGCGTCGGTCTTTTGCGCAGTTTTTCCAATTTGAAAGACCATTTTCGGCATTGTGGTCTTGCCTTTCTGCGTGAGCCATCAGCTGGTTCGCTTTTATATGCTTTCTGGGCTGGGGCATCTTCATTCTCACAACTTGACCTAGCCAACGTAATCGCTGCAGCTCAATACGTCTAACAATATCGATGTCCGAGAATAGCTGGTAAAACTCATGGTTCATTCTACGGCGATATTCACCGTCAACGCAGATCGGCCCATAGATCTTTTGGAGAATTTTTCTCTCAAACACTCCAAGAGCTGCCTCATCTTCTTGCGTAAGTACCCATGCTTCAGATTCATATAACAGCAAGGGTAGTATCAGCATCTTGTAGAGTGTGAGTTTGGTCTGGCGGAAGGTGGCCTTGCTTTAGAGTTGATGGCTCAGACCATAGTAGCATCGGTTGACCATCACAATCCTTCTCCGAATTTCAAAACTTATGTTATGTTATTTATGGCGGTACCAAGGTACATAAAATCTTTGACTACCTCGGAGCTGTAGTTCTCAAGTTCCACAGTTGGCCCGAATCTACTGGACGACTTGCGCGTTGATACCATCAGCTTGGTCTTCTCGCCATATACTGTCTTAGCACTCGAGTAAAAAAATTGTCTTAGCACTTCAGGCTTGCAAAATATAAGAGGTATGCTTTCGGATAGACAATAGATCTACAATTTTTAACATAGCATTGTATTTTCATGGCCGTGGCCGTATTTTCCCAAACGCATTCGCTATAATTTTAAGTTCTTGGACGAAAAAATATCTTCGTAGGACATTTATAATAAAGGTATTTTATGTAACTATTTTATTCAACCAGGATGGTACATGGACATCAGAAAGTACATTTCCCATCCTGGTTGCTAAAATATGTTTGTTGGCTTGTATTGCTCCAGGGGAATAATCTAAACACAGGCACATATAATTAACAGAGATTAGTGTGGACTTTGGGTCAAATTACTAAATATAATAAAAATAAAATCCTAACATGTGGTTTCTATAAACCTCAGCAGACATCCAACGTTAAGATCCAATCAAAGAGTTTTAAGACTTCTGTAGCTACACATATTCACACTTGTCTCTACACATAATATTATATTTCCTCAATCTTAGCTGTTGTTTGTTTATTGCATTTCGGTTTAGTTTTAATAATACCATATAATAGTAATAATAACTTTATTATTTCATAACTTTTTTGTTTGAAAAAAAAAATAATAATTTTTATTAGTCTCTGTTTTCCCCATAATATTTTCGTTAATTTATTTCTTTGTATGGCGATTAGTAAAAACAAGATATCGAGCCTGGGTACGACCACTAAGCCTATGTATCAAATATCTCATTTACATTTGATTTTATTAAAATCACTGATTTTTTATGGCCAACACCTCTAATAACCGAATGTTGTCAGTTTTACCGACTTAAATTACGAGCTAATGTCAAATAGTTAAAGTGTTAGTGGCCAACGAACGAACGAGCGGCGAGGCAATGGCGATGAGTGTTTAACCAACCAACGAACCATCACCTATGAATAGATGTCCAATAAAATGTGTTTTTTATGATTTAATTAATAGTTGCCGCAAGACAATGAGCCTTTATTAAGCGACATCATTAGAATAGGCGAATAGGTCCGCAGTCAGCTGCGACCTTTGTTGTTCTATGGCCTGAGAGCTGAATGAGAGAAGTTGAATCAGCTGGAGATGACTATTTATGAGTTGTTAACTGAAAAGAGTTTCCATTGACAACAACCTGTTCGCTAGTCGAGATTCCGTGTCTGTGTGGATGGATGGGAAAGTGCAGAGGTGTTTTTCGTTCACACCAGACAGTGTGAAGACAATCTGTCCATTATTTGTTATACTTTTTGACAATTTCAATAGTGGTATTGTCTTACGATGGAAATAAAAGAATTCTTGGTATCTCGTTCAGTTTTGTCAAATTTATATCAATAAATAGATTCGATTTTTTGTGAATGAAATTCGTTTCCTTTCTGGCTATCAATGAATGAACGTTTTTTAAAGAATTTGTTAATATTAAGAATTTGTATAGAATTTTAAATAATATCGAATTTTAACTTGTACTAACTTTAACTTGTTTAACATTCGCATCATTAGAGTTTCTGCATTTTTTTTTTTTTTTTTTTTTTTTTTTTGCATATAATTCGAATAAGAATAGGTTCAGTTCGAAACATTTTTCTAGGATATCGAGCATTCAAAATTTAAAAAAATGTATTTGTATTTGAGCATTTTTTGATCAATCGATTCGAAAGTTTGAATAAAATCATAATTAAAGTTTCTACCGTAAAAATTAGTATTTCCATTGAGAATTCGAATTATATTAATTTGCCTCAACGTGCTAGTAAGTGAAATCACTGCACAAATATGGGACAATGTTAAATTTTCTGGAATAGGTGATCAACCCTAAGTATATAATAACGAAACAGACGGAATATTGTTCTACACGCATATATTTATTGCATTAAAAACAAAAGTCGTAGGGAGCAGTTTGCAACGATGTGTGAAAATTACGACTGCCAGTTCCACTTTGACAGACTCTTGTTGGCAGACTCCTCCTCCTTCGCTACTGAGGGCTCCGAGAGATCCTTTCCGACTTTAACTGCTGACCTTGTGCCAGGTTAAGTTATCCTGCATAGCCGTGTTAATTCCGCAGGAATACCGAACGCAGACATGGCTTTAAACACCTCTGCATGGATAGGGCTATCGAATGCGGCTATGTAGTCAACGAATAGGTGGATGTGTCAATGTGTTTTTCGTGGGTCTTTTCCAGCATTTGGCGCAGTGTGAATATCTGGTCTATAGTGAATATCAAGCCGCATTGATAAGATCCATTAATATCGTTGAACATTGGATTAAGTCGTTCAGTCTTCTGTATCTGTCACTAGGTTTCTTTGTTCATCTCTAAATCTCGGTTTGTTCATGCTCAAATTTTTCTGTTTATTTTATTTATTTTTTTTTTTTTTTTGTGAAAATACGTATCTCCTCACTCCATTTCTCCCAATAATTCTCTGTCGCATTGCGTGTTGCTACTGTCTGCAGTTTTGCCATATACGCTGCGTTTTTCACCGGAGTAGCATTACGTCACTCCTGATCGAACCATGGCACAGTGGGAAAATGCAGATCCAGCGCGCAGAAAATAAAAGTAGATGTTTTACTGTATGTTTATCTATATTTTGGATAAAAATAGATGGACAATTTTAATTATTTTATGAAAAAATTTGGCAATTTTGTTTTTTTTATTAACCCATTAAGCGCCGATTTTTTTATTTAGAAAAAACTTAAATTTTAAGTTGAAAATTACTATTTTGAAGCATTTGAAACATTTTATAACAAGCAACATTTTTCGTTATAACTAATAGTACTCCTAAAATGGAAGCTTCTTTTAAAAATTCCGAAACACTTGGAGGGTAAAAAGTGGGTTAAGGGCAAACATTATTGTTATTACATATATATCTTTATTATTGTTTATATTACATATCTAAAACATTAAACTATATATATATATATATATATATGTATATTACAAAATTTAGGCGTTACTTATTAAATACTGATCACATTAAGAATCCGAGTTTTGTTCTGAATTAGTTGGTAGCATTGGATCCTCCAGTAGTTTAAGGACTTCTTCAGATAGTGGCTCACTATATCGATGGTTAAGAGATGTACTACGAGACAAACTTGATATTTTTGGATCAGAAGAAAATAGCAACCTATTGAAAAGATCCCTCATTGTTTCCTCACGACTAATTTTTCTGGTGTACAGTTCCCTGTAGTTCCGAAAGTATTTCTGGATTCCATGGCTTTTTCAGACAACATTCCTATGGGCAAAGCTGCAGCACCATGCACTAATATTTTGTGTATGATTGAAGGCATATAGAACCAAGAATATAATTCCACGAAAAGAATAAATGTTTCCTCAGTAAGTTTTTTAAAAGACTCTGCGTTAATAGCATATCCACATGCCATGGTTGAAAGGATGATACTAAAATTTTTAATTAATTTTCCATCAACACCAGTCATCGACGATGCGAAGCCAGGTTGGCTAAAAAAAACGCCTAGCAGTATTGTCATCTTTTGTTGTTCCGGATACTGACTTAGGTGTGTCAACAATAATGTGCATTTCTTCCTTCAAATTATTAATGATACGTGCCATCCTTTCTTCGAAAAGTGGCCGATCGGAGCTATTAACTTTCCACTTTTTCAAAACCAGTCGGTATGAAATGTGCAATATACATTCTAAACATCGAATCCTTCAGGGTTCATAAAGTGGACTCTTTACCTGCGGTATTTTTTTTTATTTAATTCAATATCAATACAAAGAAAGCTTTCTAAGCCTATTATACATGTATTGTAAGATAATATCTATGCAAATTAGTACACTTCAATAAAATAACAATTATATAAAAAATCTAAATATGAATGTGAATGGCCCCCAGCCATATGAATAGTGCAAGAATTAGTAAAGAACTTAAATGAAGCATAAGCATATGCGAAAAGTTTTAAATGATTAGGAAGATAGTTCCAAATGCGATGAACACGAACTATATAAGAGTGTTCATATAAAGAGGAACGTATAAGTGGGATATTAATTTGAACATTTCTCGTAGAATGAATAAAACAAAAATTATCCACTAACAACTTAGGTTGCTGCGACTTCATGATTTTGTAAAAATACAATATAACTCGTTGCTTAATGTAATCTCTGAAATTACAGCCTAAAAACTCATGTGTAAATTCCAGAGCTCCTACATGATCATTTATTTTTAAAGAATATACATATCGGATAATTTTACGAAAAATTCTTTCCAATTTATCAATATTATAACACCAAGTACCTGTGTAAACCTCAATACCATAATTAATTAAAGTAAGAAAGAGTAGTTATATGCTTGTCAAAGTTCAAATTATGGTCGAGTACAATACCAAGACACTTGATGGAATCAACAAATACCACTTCTACACCATTAAGAAAAATATTTGGATAGGAAAGGTCACAACTTCTATTATTAAAACGTATTGCCTTAGTTTTTGCAGGATTTACTTTAAGTTTATTATCCTCTGTTATTTTAAAAATATTATAAAGGTGAGAATTTATAGAGGTTTCTGAAGTGTTAGAATTGAATAATAAAAATATATCATCAGCATAAACAAAAGGTTGACAAATTTGATTCTTCATGGCTGTTATAATATCATTAATATAAATAATAAAAAGTATTGGACCCAGTACCGATCCTTGAGGTACACCAGATGTGACCAATCCAAAAGAAGAGCAAACTCCATTCACTGTGACATATTGGCTACGGTCTGACAAATAAGAGAAAATAAGCTTACTAGCAGTTTTAGAAAAATTGAAGTTATCGTGAAGCTTTCGAATTAAAATATGGTGGTTTATGCAGTCAAAGGCTTTAGTCAGATCAAGTGAAACCATAGTGCATTTACATGGTCATTTAACTGTTTCCTAACAGAGTCAGTTATAGCTAATAAAGCAGATGTTGTGTTATGATTGTAACGAAACGCAAACTGATAGGGACTATGAAGATAATATTTTTGAATATGTTCAAATATTTGTTTTTTCATTATATTCTCAAGGATTTTAGACATAGCCGACAGTATGGTAATAGGTCTAATATTGTTTAAGTCATGGTTGCCATCTTTTGGTATTGGAACAACGCGTCCTAGTTTCCAGGCTAAAGGATATTTGGATGTAGTGAGTATTGAGTTTATCAAGTGTAATAGATAAGGGGCAATGATAGGATAAATGATTTTTATAAACTTAATTGGGATAGCATCATAACCTGCGGAATCGGACTTAATAGAACTAATAGCCAGTATTAGATCAGTTATGCTTATATTTTTGAAAGAGAAGGAATTTTCATTATCGGAAAAGGTATCAAAATTGAAATCGTGATCATCTCTAGGATTCATGTTACTTAAAAATGTATTAGCAATCTGCTCAACATCACATTCACAAAGATCATTATTATATCGATCAACACATCCCAATGAACGAATTTTTTTCCACATTTGAGCATTGCTAAGGTTAGAAAACTGTTTGCGACCAAATTCAGCGCGAACCTTTCTGATAATAGCTTTAGCTCTGTTTCTCAAGCGACAATATTTTTTCCAATTATCATTGGTACAAAAACTTAAGTATTGACTATATGCTGCGTCTCTATCTTTTCTAGCTTGACGTATCTTGGAGGAGTTTATCCACAAACTGTCATTAAAATTTTTTCGGATTCTTGATGTTGGAACAAAATTATGAGCAACATTTACGACGTTAGTTAATTGCGACAATTGTAAATCAATATCTTCCGAAAGAAAGATCGAACGAAGTTCATTATAATTAATATGAGACTCAATATCTTCAAGTCTAATACTATTGTAATTTTTAACATCAATCCAATCATTGCGAAGAATAGGTAGAAAATCAACAGAGATAAGAATAAAGCTGTGATGAGAGGAGAAAAAAGGAAATTGAACTTGAGCTTTATAAGCAACGCATTGCGGTTTACTAACCAGAAAATGGTCTATTAATGATGTGCTATTATTTTGCAAATGGACATGTGTAGGCAAACTGTTATGGATAGGATAAAGACCACATCTAGAAGTAATAGCCCGAAAATTTTGTGATTTTAAAGGATTGAATAGATTATAATTAAAATCACCCATTATAATTATATTGGAAAATCTATCAAAGATGTCGGAATGGTGATTTTCAAAAATATCCACCGAACCGTTTGGCAAATGTACCACCCCTACAATCACAAACGATTGCTTGCCAAAAACTTCTATCAAAAGAGATTCACAGATACCATACTGCAAACTACGGAATATAACTTTGAATCGTAAATTTGTAGAGACATATAAACAAACACCACCACCACGATGGGTGGTGCAGATTCGATCACTTCTAATTAATTTGTAATTAGGAACCATTAAAGAGCTTGAATATATATGTGGCTTTAACCAAGTTTCCGAAACACCTATAATAGCCAGACCGGAATCATAAATAGTGTTTTTAAACTCCTCAAGTTTGATACCTGAATTTGATGGACATATGCTCTGAGCATTTATGTGTCCAACATTCAAATTATTTATAAAATTTGATGACATATTTTTTAAAAATCTATTGTCGCTGACTATAGGTCCAAGATTCAAATTATGGGGTCATTATAGTTATTACTATATTCATACTTGTGGGGGAGCCAAAAATTAATAACAATTTTAATATAATATAAAAAATAGAATTGCATTTTCAATTCAAATTAACTACATAATTCTACCACCTGATTGAAATGTTATAACAAAAATAAGGTGTAAATATCATAAAATGTATAAAGTAAAAAAATTAATATTTTAAATTATGAATTCTGAATTAATTTTGAAAACATTTGCAAATTCTTTAAAATTCAACTTCTTTACATCACTATTTAACATAACGATTTTTGCACTAAGTTGTTCTCTGTTTATAATACTGAAAGCAGATATTTTGGATTCCCTCTTCAGCTTAGAGCAGGACTTAAATAGTTTAGTGGCTAGGCTGGAATAGTTGTCATTAAGGTACACTCTCTGATCATTAGATCCACCAATAATATCAGAGACTTTGAGCGATTTGTTTTTGAAGTAAGCCGACATAACTTCGTCTCTTTTTCCAATATTGTTAAATTTGAGTAAAATTGAATGCCGTCTTCAAATATACAAAACATTACAGATGTCATCAGGAACCACATCTACTTTAAGAAAAGCACATAAAAATGTGGCCATATCTTTCAGCTTTTCGATATTGTCGGGCAGTCCAGTTAAAATTACATCCGTTCTATTTATCCGGTGCTGCAAAATGTGATTCTGAAGTTCTAGCTCAAAAATTGCATTGTTGTTAGACATCTCATTTGACTTAATCAGATCTCGGCAATTATTTACTTCAACTCTGATTTCTTGCATACTATTTGAAATCTCAGCACGAAATTCCGCAGCCATAGTCTCTAAGCTCTTCCGAATCTCTCCTTGTTCCTTTTTTATATCATTTGCAAAAATCTAGGGGACTTTCCATGCATCCCAAGATTGCGGTTTTTATCAAGCATGTTGAAAACAGCTTTGGAGACATTCTCACAATCAGCATGAAACCGCACATCACATGATCTGCATAATAGACACCTGGTTCCTGTGGTTTCAGAATTGCAAATTCCACAAGGATAAACCATCTTAAATTCAATATTACAAATATTTGTTTAGGCGGTAATGTTTTTATTTGTTTTTTTTTTCTATTAACAGCTCATAGGCAGCCTGCTTGCATTATATGTGGTTATACACAAACACGTTTAAGCACATTACACCGTAATGCAATTTTTAGAGTGCATCAAACGGCGTTAGAATTTTAATGATCAGCTTTGTGAAAGTGCGATAAAAACAAATTGTAAACCGGCAAAGTCACGTTGAATAAAATTATGTTGTTTTTTCAGTCACATAAAATTTTTTTTAGATTGACATTCATGATTCACAGGTGCACAATGTTCCAAAACATCCGAATGTATATGATTCAACTTTACTTATACACTAGAACATTTAATATTTTACTTTCAATCAAGAGGCGATTTTTTCCACTTCTACCACTGCATAGCGTTGCCACGTTCAGAAGACTCTTACAACCGATTTCGTTGTAATTTCAATTTTTATTTAGAAAGACATTTGGAATAAATGTACATGAGTTTAAAATCACCGTTTGGAGCAGCTTACTTAAATACCCTCATTTTCATACTCACACCCAGTACTCTGGAACCTTAGGATGGTCATTTTGAACTTGTTTTTTTCTTATCTGCTATGCTTTGATCTATTCCATGTCATATTTGATGAATTATATCAAAAAATTCAAAATTTTTTAATTTTATTTAAATAAAACATTAAAAAAGCTTCCTATACCAAATTGGCATTTTTTCAAAAAATTGCCATAAATCCGAGAGTCGCAGGAAAAAATTTAGTATGATGTTCTAGACAGACACACAAGAAATATAAAACAAAAATCAACGCTGAACTCGACTGCACTCCATACTAAACCCCTATTTTAATTGAAGGAAAAAACGGACCTTACATATATTTAGCCCGAAACATCTAAATTAAAATAACTTATGGGTTATATAACTATACCATTTAATTAATAACCAATACTATATATAAAAAATGGACAAAATTTTATAATAATATATTCACAGAATGCACACGACCATCGCAATTTTATAGCTAAAATATACCATTTTAAACATTGGAAAAAATGTCTATTTTAAATGTACCGTTATTCCGTTCTAGCTTATTAATTCGGATTATTTTATACCTGCATAATGTTTTTATAACCTGCATTAATGTTTTAAAGTTTCCTTCAACTTCATTTTTTTATTTTCTGCGCGCTAGATCGGTATTTTTTCCCACTGTGCATGGGTTTCTTGACGGTGGTCTTTGGTATCCAATTGTTGCTTTTGCTGCAGTTTGTAGGGGTGGGCAATTCTTTGCCATTGTGCTTCTATATTATTATCGGGACAAAGAGTGCTTTCGTCAAAGAGGTGGGTAAGTTGAGCGGAGTATCCTTCTGCTATCTGTTGTGTTTGCAGTTTTTCGACGTCGAGTTTCCGTGTTACATTAGATCGCACCTTTGCTGCTACGTTAAAACGAGTACGAACCTTCCGTGTTACACTGACAAGGTAATGGTCCGAATCGATATTCGCTCCTTGTACCGATCGAATTTCTAATACACTGGATGAATGCCTTCCGCCTATCACAATATGATCAATTTGATTTCTCTTTTCTCGGGAGAAATTCAGGTTGCCTTGTGTATATCGAGATGCTTGAATCTAGTGCTGCTAACTACCATGTTTTTTGCTGCCGCGAAGTCAATCAACCTCATGTCGTTATCGGATGTTTCTTCATGGAGGCTGAATTTTCCAACGGTGGGACCTTCCGATTTTGCATTAAAGTCTCCTAGGAGAATTTTAATGTCCTGGTCAGGGCAGCCATCATAAGATATATCTAGGCGCTCGTAAAATATGTCTTTGATCTGTTCATCATTGTCTTCCGTCGGAGCATGGACGCAAATAGGACTGATGTAGAAGAATTTTGCTTTTATATGTATTATAGCAATTGGCTCATCTATTGGAGTGAATCTGGAGACGAAGTCTTTTCTCCTGTTAATCATAAATCCGTAGCCAAATGCATGTCTCTTTTCAATGTAATTATATTACAGTGCATAATCATTTTGTTTTGAATTTTAAAAAATGGCTTTATATTTTTCAAATTTCACGGGTAATATTCTTTATGTTCAAGGTCCGAGCCCAACCTGAGTGTATGTAGTTTGATATTTTATATTTTTTCTCCTGAAGCCCCAATCGATTTTAGGAATTTTAAATGTCAACCTCATGGTGTAGGCTATAAAAATTTCTACCTCTTCGAACTTAACGACATTTTTAGTTGTTGATATTATAATTGTTTCATTAGCTCAGAAATATATTATGGACTTCATTGAAGTCTTTGTTTGTACGTTACTCTATATTTCATTCCAATCAAGTAGGAATTCTTTGGCTACCGAAAGGAGTTGAAAACCAATCCATTGTAGATGGATGGAGGGATTATTTGGGATATTATTACATAGTACAATGTACAATGGTAATGAAAGATATATATTTAGAACATATTTCGAGGCCAAGGACTGCCCTCGAATATGATTTTATAATAAACAATAATACTTTTTTTTAGAATTGAGCCATTTATTCGTATAACTTGAACTCCTCTCGATAAACAGTGGCTAATTAAAATATTAATCTTCTTAGTAAACCCAGCAAGCTATTCAGGGTTGCAGTATTTAACGCAACAGGGTATGATCTACAGGGATGATTACCACCAATCAGTTAATCTGCTAATAAATGTAATTACAAACAGATTTACTCATTATGCCGACAGACTGCAAACAACTAACCTCAAATTGCAGTTATTGTAAAAGGGAGCAACATTTGATTACAACAATGATAGGATTTTATAACACCAAAACACATGATCAGTAGGAGGTACTGGTGGAAATAATTCATCTGTTGACCATTTTGTAATAAAGGTCATCTAATCTTTTGTTAAACAGGAAACCGACTTGTGATTGTTGTTGTTGTATCTCTCCTGGATACCATACCAGCAACCCTACAGACAGATACCCTGTTACAAATATTCAAAGTTCATTGGAATGTCTTTTTGTTGGTATGTTGTTGTATTTTGGCACTACTTGTTCCATGAAAACTTTTGTCCCATAAGGGATGAAATGACACACAGCTCTGCGGAAGGAAGTTTTTGTGTCTGTTGTATTGTGTATTTACACTTGGCGTTGAAATATTAACGTGCTCTGGCGAAATGAAGCAAAAATTTGAACATATTGTGGTAATTGACTTTGTCCCCCTCACGTCTCTCTGTCTGCCTGCCCTTCCTGCAAATAATGAAATATATGAGTATATAATACAACAATGATTATAATGATGCTGTCGCTGCTATGACGATTATGCTACTCCTTCTTGTAATAAAAATACAATTTCTACACTCTGTACAAAGGACTTGTTCATTTAGCCAATATTTTACTTTTGAGGGATGAGTGAAATTTTAATTTACTTTTCCAAACCGCAATTCTCGCCGCAACCAAGCTCCAAGGGGCCCACACAAACACTTGTAACAGTCGGTAACTAAAAACAATTTTGCAAGGAGTCATAACGTATACAGAAATACGTATTTGTAAATATTTTATTAAGAATTTTTGTAGAAAGTTCAGGAGAAAATTTTATTCATCACATAAAATAGGGTTGCACAGGAAATTTTATTTTTTTGGTCCTAATGGTGGGAGGTATAAATTCGGTATACGGTTTGTAACACTTAGAAAATTTAACAAATATTTTTACTACTGATAGTTAAGTCGATCAGTAATAAAATTGGTGCTGATAACACAATATAATCAAAAACAAATGAGCAGAGCAGTATAATCTGACGGGGCCAACCATATGACACCCAACGCAACTTCCACGAAAATCTAACTTTCTGCGGTTCTATATTCTGAGCCTGAGCAATATTTGTACTCTCTTGGCCGATTATAGGTCAAAATCTTATATTTTCCAAATCTTGTTTTCCCGAAGTGAATATTTACACCATAAAAAAAATTTTTGCTCACTTTAGGTTTTGGTTTATTTGACCCTCGGAATATTAACCGATCAGCATCTAAACATCCATTCCAAGTATTTGGTAAGATCCCCTTCACCGTGTAAAATATGTGATGATCTGCAAAAAATAAAGTTTTCGGTTCTTTGCACCCCCTAAATATCATCTCAACATCACATTATGCGTCGTCCTTGACAATAACCGGGACTTTATGTCAAAGCGATAAGCGCGACATTTACGCCCTCTAGTGGGGTAATAATAATACTAAACAATATCATAAGACACCTTTAAATATTTACGTATAACTCCCACATCCGAGTACATACAACAATAAAATTGGTATCAATTTAAAGATCAACCACTCCTCCTGTATATACTATCAACTTCTCGGGTCTATGTTCTTAAGGAGTAAATATATCCGTACCAAAATACAATTTTTCGCACAAAAGTCTGGGTCCATTGACCCTCAAGAAAACTATCATGCTTATTTTCCGGCCAATTACCTTCCTAGTGTACAACTTCGTGGTGTTCGGGTCATAATTGTGGCATCTTGAGCGACCAGAAAAAAAATTAAAGTCTTTGGTCCATTTCATCCCCTAAATACTAACGAATCATTAGGGGTCTTCTTTGTCCAGAGCCCATTCTACATGCAAAATTTCTTGGCGATTGTTCCATAACTGTGGGCTGTATCGTGTTTAGAAATTATTATGGACAGACAGACACACACACGTGTCTAGTTCGCCTCAGCTAGTAGTATTCGCGGCGTTACACACTCTTGGGGCTGCACAAAGCAATAATACCTTGACAAAATAGTTGTGTAGGGTATAAAAATTGATTGAAGAGTTTCAGGAACAGAGAATGCCAATTTCATTTCGGCCAATTTGATTAAAATCTTCAAATACTGAAAATGGTGCGGGACCATTTTATGGGGTTACTTCGGTGCTTCGAGGTGTTAGCAACGGAATAATTACAAATTAATGTTACAAACGGAATAACAAATTTAATATACTAGGTTGGAGAAAAAGAAATCCATTATGTTTATATGAACTATAGGACTTTATTTAACATGCTTCGGAATGTCCAAATTGGGCCAAATATGTACAGTTTGAAGTCCTGTACAGTTTGAAGTCCTTCACTATTTGCAAAAAAACCTAGCATTCGATTTTTACAATCCTCACTTGATACCAATTTTTTATCATTAAAGAAAAATATGATAACCGCTTGGTACCAAGTGCGGACTGTATGGCGGATGCATTAAAATTTTCCAACCAAGCTCCCGAATTTTCCGACGAGTCACTGTAGAGGTATGTGGCCTAGAGTTGTTCTGGTGGAACAATTCTAACCGTTTCTGGTCAATTGCTATCTATCAGTAGATATCAGAATTCAGAAGTTTCCTAGCCGTTAGTCCTGGTTTGGGTACCGTTTGAGGAGCTTCACCGCTCTTTCACAATGATCATTTTCGCACAGGGTTATGGTATGTGATCCATTTCTCATCTTCAGTCACCATCCGTGTAAGAAATGGGTGTATTTCATTCCATTTGACCAAGGCTTCGCAGATGGAAATTCGATTCATCCTATTGCTAACATGCCGGTCAACTTCGATCATTTCGACGACCGGCCTAATGGATTTCTCTTTCCCCAACCTAATACACTCCACCTTATGGTAGATATATCATGAAACAGTAGTTTATAAGAGTTTTGTTCACGTTTACTTTTGAAACCACGAAATGGATTACTTGGTATATAGATGCATCGTTTCGTGTATAATATCAGAGTGTATCATATGTGCCAACTGGAAGAATAATTCAATAAAAATTTTTTGTTATGGAACACCCTAATATATATAGTTTTATAAGGTTTCTAATCCAATAAAAATCGATTTATTAAATTGTGAAAAATCCGGTTTATTATTTCTCAAATATGATTGACTAAAATTAGTATATTGGTGTATTCATTATTTTTTCTCTAACAAGATAATCACATTGTTTTATCAAACATTTCTTAACAAGCATGTGTAATGTTGTGTTAAAATATTCAAAATTGACACTACATCCGCTGTTAATGTCCATAAATAATATTCAATAATTACAGTTTAACCCGAACAACGAATGGCAATCTAAAGTGATTCGATTATAACTGATTTCCACCTATTGTCAACACCTTTTTCAATTTCGGATCAAAGAAATATGGAATGCAGAACTCGTTTTGTCACTGTGTTATGATCGAAATTTCAAAATTAATTTGTTTGGTTTTTGTTGTTGTTTTTTGTTTTTGTGTGACCCTAGAACCGAGAAAAATTAAGTCAAAAATCTTCATAAATTTTTAATTAATAAAACTGTCATATCGAAGATTTTATTTGCCCACTTGGATACTAAATTAATCCTTCTATTTATGAACACACAGTGATCATGATCACTAAGAGTTTTGTTAATTTCTGTTCGAATCAGATGCGGAGCGTGAAACCCAAAAAAAGAAATGTTCAACAATATAATGTGGCTCAAAATCAGGTTGTGCCTTTTTCATTCTCAGCGGGAGCATTTCGGGTTGAAGCGAGAGTGTTACGTTTTAAAGAAGATGCAAGGAAACAAAGGTACCTTGTCCATTGTGTCTTGGCTATGGACAGGGTTCAGAATGAGTGTCAGAATGTAGTTTAAACATTGCATTGTTATCACAGCCTTCGGAAATTTGGTAACAATGAAAATAGTTGCATTAACAAACATGTATTCTGTGGCAATACAATTCATAGATTTTGAATGCATTGCATTTTACGCCCAAATAGTTTTCAATGAAAATTTGAGATATGCTTTGCAACAAAAAAAAAATCAACAATTACATGACAAACAAGAACATCATAATTATGTATTGTTTTTTTTATATAAAGTAGAAACAATGCGGATGTTTTGTAAATCCAAGTGATTTACAAGAATGCGAAACAATTAACCATACATAGCTTCATAAATATGTCTACAAGAATGGATGTTACAAAGTAACTTTAATTTAGAATGTCAATACGTAAGGTTTGATTACATCGACATTTTTAGACACGCACTATGGGACTTGAATACAACTATATGGATTAGTAGGTGATCACCTGAATTTTTGTAAATTAAGATATTAGTTTAATAGAAAAGCTGAAATTTTCATAGCAGTTTTCGCATATCAGTTTAAAATAAGTAGATTCTCCGTCATGCACAGTGAAAAAAAATTAATGAATATTTTCATAATTTCTTTTATAGTTAATTTTTTCAATGCTGTACATGCGCATCGCTTTAAATACTAGTAAAAATTCTTATAATCATAAGAAAGCCACTATTTTCCCCCAAAAACAAGTAAACATTTCATTAATATCAGAACTATTTTCCTACTTCGCTCTACTTTACCACTATTTGCGCCCATTTTCTCTCTCTCAAAAACAAATGTAGTGCTCTTAAAAAACCACCACAACCACCATTGTTCGGTTGTGTTTTGTTTTGATATCGTTCTCCGCCTTTTCCCTACTTAGTGTTTGCTATTTTAGCAACCATTTATTTCACTACTGTTTCTGTTGCTAAAACCCACCGACTTTCCACTCACTCGATTGTTACTAGTTTTGCATTCCATTGTTTGTTTATTTCAGACACTCTTACCGACCTCTGCTTTGGTGTTAAAAAATTCGCATATGTGTTTTCCAAATTATTGCGATATATCTGCTAAATACAATATTTAGATACGAAAAATGGCGCAGAAAATGAACATGCAAGCAAATAAGAAGAAACCAGACAAGAAATAATGAAGAAGAAAATATAAAACCAAAATAGAAAAATTAAAATGACAAAGAATGTCTGTGCCATAGAAACCCGCTACCATCACCAAACACACAGTACATTTTTTTCACTCTCTCTGAGAAGAAACCAGTATTTAAGGTTTTATGAATTCCATTCATAAAATGCAGAAATCCCGACATTGCCAACACTTTCTGGATATAATATTTATAATATACGAATTATTTTTTTCTTCGAACCCAGTCTTCAGGGATTTAAAAAATATCTGCAATATAATGTTAACTTTTCATACAGAAAACTTGTTCGATATAATCACCTAATTTTTGATCACCTAATTTTGAGAAAAATAGATATTCGTTGATCTGATATTCGTTGATCTGATCCCCATTTCGTGGTGTTCGAAGAAATAATTAAAAACCGAACAAAAAAGTTTATGGCCTAAACCGGATTTAATTAATAATTTTCCATAATTGCGAGCGGTAACAGACACCTATGAATAAATTGAAAAGGATTCTGCCAAAGTGGGTCTGGCAGTAAACGGTGAGAAGACCAAGCTGATGATATCAACGCGCAAGACGTCCAGTAGACTCGGGCCAACTGTGGAACTTGAGAACTACAACTTCGAGGTAGTTAAAGATTTTATATACCTTGGTACCGCCATAAATAAAACGAATGACATCAGTTTTGAAATTCGGAGAAGAATTGTGATGGCCAACAGATGCTACTATGGTCTAAGTAAGCAGTTTAGAAAAAATGCCACCTCCCGTTCAGGAGCATGGGTACTTGCGCAAGCAGATGAGGCAACTCTTGGTGTGTTTGAAAGAAAAATTCTCCGAAGATCTACGGACCGATCTGCGTCGACGGTGAATATCGGCGTCGAATGAACCACGAGCTTTACAATTTATACGCGGACATCGACATAGTCAGTCGTATTGAGCTGCAGCGACTACGGTGGCTAGGCCATGTTGTGCGAATGAATGAGAATGCCCCAGCTCAAAAGGCATATAAAAGCGAGCCTACTGATGGTTCCCGTAGAAAGGGAAGGCCACGAATTAGATGGAAAGGCCAAGTAGAAAACAACATCTTGGAATGTGGTATTCCAAATTGGTGGATTTGCGCACAAGACCGACGCGCTTGGAAATCTTTTTAAGCTCGGCTTATGGAACAACCGTTGTGTAACAAGCCAGCTAAGTAAGTAAAGTAATTTTCCATAATTATGACATTTTGTAGGAGAGGTACCAGTGGTAATAGTTGCACTTTATCAAAGAGTGTACCGGAATAAGTTATAGCCCTATTTTCGGACTTAATGTCATATGATGTTTACAAGTATTTTTTAATTTTTTATGAATTAAATTTTGTGTGTACCGAAATTTCTTATCTTCGAACTTTATTTAACCATCAAAACTGATGTCATTAGTTTTATTGACGGCGTTACCCATGTATATAAAATCGATGACTACCCAAAGCTATAGTTTTCAAGTTACACAGTTGGTACGGGGCTACTAAACGTCTAGCGCGTTGATATCATCAGTTTGGCCTTTTCGCCATTTACTCTTATTCACATTTGGCAGACTCCTTCTGGATTCGTTCAAAGGTGGCTGTTACCGTTCGCAATGTTGGACCCATTATGACGATGTCTAGCAGAATGTTCACACTACAAACTGTCACCTTGTCTGAACGCTCCTTCGGTATTGAAGGACTCCGAGAAATCTTTTCCGACTAGTTAAGGTTATTCTGCATAGCCGTATTAATTTTGCAGGAATGGCGACATGGATTTAAATAGGGCTGTCGAATGAAGCTTTATAGTCGATGCATATATGGAATGTGTCGATGTGTTTTCGTGGGTCTTCTTCTGGATTTGGTGCAGTGTCGAAATTTTTATTCCCTCTACTGTGGTAACGTTCGGGTCCTTCATGGATTTAAATAGGTCTGTAGGAAGATTTTTCGATTAAAAACGTCGTACCGTTATATAGGTACTATTGTAAGAAGTTGACCAATATTTATAATTTTTAGTCGGCTGATGTTTCAGCATATATCGAATTATTCTGATTAAGAATATATATGACTTTATGGGGTCTGGGGTAATTATTTTGGGGCTTTGTAAAAGGGATTACAATTTTAATGCGTCCAGTACGAATTTTCCATACTAGGTACGTAATCGAATTTAAAAGATTGTCGAACATATATAGTATAGGTTCTTTCAATTTTATATTTCAGGTTTTAGGTGGGAAAAATCTCTTCATTTGTCATAGGCCCCACATAATAGTACCGCACTTTTTCAGAGAACCTAGAAAAAATTGTAACCATAATCATTTAGTATCTCAAACGACAGATAATTAAGAATAATGTCAAAACGTAGCCCCCGTGTAGGGGTAATAACTAATTCTATTTATTTTGAATGTCCAATATTTTTGTTAACATGGGAGCACATTCCACATTCCCATGATGTCTAATATATATTTTTTGTTAGAAAAAAAATGTTTCTGAGAATCTTTTTGATAAATACGACATACAATTATTTTTGACAAATTATTTTTCTTTCATTACAGGGCAAGCGTAACCGATCGCCAAAGTGAAGGTAATCAAAAATCAATCCAAATGTTTCGGCTGATTATTTTCTAATGAAATTAAGTGGATGGAATATCCTACTGAAGTGGTAGATAATCAGTTTACAACTTACGGGCGAACAACAACTGAATAAATGAAATAATTAACAAGATGAAAATATCTATTATGAGGCTGCAACAACAGCAACAAAAACAAAAATGCAACCAAATTCAATCCGCTTCTTTTTTCATCTTCTTGGCTGTAGTCTACAAACCAAAGCAAATGAAGTTATTTTGGGATAATGATAATGTGATCTTGTTGTTGTTGTTGGCAGAGTTGTACGTATTATTATTATTTTTTGTAGGCCTACAATCGGCCAGCCTTCTAAGGGAATTGAAAATCGTTTGGAGGCAGTTAAAGTGTAAAAAGGGCTCCTTATGCTGACCAACGTTCATAAATCAAAACATACAAACAATGATTGTTGCTGTAGTAGCTGTTTCATTGTTGTTGTTCTTGTTTCTGTTGTTGTTGTTCGTCAAAAGAGTACGACCTCGCTGGACTGCCGCTGGTTAGAAGAGGATTCTTTTCGGTGCGGTTGAACCTTTTTTACACATCCGTTCCCAAAAAAAGGCAGTCTCAATTTGTGCTGCCCCGTGTTGTTGTGTGGACGGTTGGTTGGTTAGCTAGTTGGTGGTAGCATCTTTATCAACGATGTTTTTATTCTTTACGCTCACATTTAGTTTAAGCCCGGCTTTATCATAAACAAGTCCAAACTCACACCCGAGAACACATAAAATAGTTGTTTATGATATTTGGTACCTGTAAAACACGATAATGCGCATCATCATGGACATCATTATGAGGATTTCCATTGGCATCGATATGGAGTAGCATCGCCTTGACCATGTTGGACATTCAATAAAAGGAAATTTGTTAACTTTTATTATTGTTGTTAATAATTCGATTAAGCCATTCACAGGCGTTCTACCCAAATAAAAACTCTGTTGAGGATAAGCTGACCAAAGCCGATCAGCAAAACAAAAAAAGGAACAAAAACACAGACATGTATATTGGCCGGAGTCATGTATAAGAGAATGCCAGACAGACATCATCACCGTCCAATCCAATTTGCTTTGGACATGAGGAAGCAGTCAAATACCATATGGCCAAATTAAACGTCCATTCAAAATTCCTTCGGCCGCCTGTCCGACCATAATCGCTGTCCAGCAACAGCATCACCTTTTAACGTTTTCATTTTCGTTATTTTTTGCTCAATTTTCACTCAACTTGGTTAGCATCGCGATCTGAGACCGAACATTGCACCGCGTCTCGTAAATTAATAAAGATTTCTTATTGATTTTAAAGTGTTTCTCGTTGCCTGTTCATATCGTAGGATTTAATTTTTATTGTTCACAGTTGTGGTCTCTTAATATTCACGTTTATCGGTTCGCCGATATGAATTCCTGGATGTGTTTGGAGTAAATCTGAATTGCTTTGCCAAGGTGTGGTGAGGGGTAGGTTAATAATGATGTCGGTAAATGTTGTTGAATAATTTCATGGAATTGGATATTGAGACTTAATATTGCCAGATTGAAATAAAAAAATAGGGAATATTCGTTGATCTTTTGAGTTTGAATATATTTCGAAATGATATTTCCACATTTAAATTTATCGATCATGTATATGCAAACCGAATCTATTCATATTTGTGACAGTTTGTAGGGAGATATAATGGATATATGGCCGATAATTTCACTTAATCTTTATTTAGTATAATGTAATATGGATATAGCGTTCACTACGTATGAGATTTGAACATTTTCAAAATGTTGACCCATTGTGAGGTTGCTTAAAATATTAGGTCGTGCAAAGTTAGGTTCAAATCGGAATCAGCTTGGTTTTATAAAATTAATTGTCAGCAAAATTTTGAACCTTTTATGGGGAAGGTACCAGAGTAAGTGGGCCGATACTCCATCTTCGAATTAGATTTAAGTTTGCAAGAAACATTACGATGTGCAAAGTTTGGATGAAATCGGTCACTCCCTTCGAGAGTTATCGTGCCACACACACAGACTGAGGGACGGACGTTTGTAAATTGTCTCCAAATTGTATGAAACAGTTTTAGTCCGAAGAAAGATAGGGTCTAAACCAATATTTCCATGGGGCACATTTTTGCCGTAGCAAATCTTATATCGATTGTCAGGGAATTTTGTATGTTATTGAAATTAGTCGGTGACGTCATAAATATATATTCTTGATTACAGTGCTATAATAACTCGATTTGATCTCAAAGGAATGGTCACTAAGAACTATGAATTCAACTACGAAAATGGTATCGAATATTTGGAGAGATCTATAAACAGTGTATCGACGTTGCAGGGATTTATCTTGACTAAAAACATGTTACCATAGTAGGACCTTTTTGAGATTAACTATAGCATTTGCACAACAACAGTCTATAATTTAAATTTTCTTATTAGAATTCTATTTGTATCCATTGACATAAAAACATGTTAAAAAAATGTCAGTCAGGCAACCGGTTGTAATGCAACTCCACATCGAGCCGAAGCTCTACCCACGATTTGGGTATAAACCACCTCCAGCACGATTCTCCCCGAAGGGCCAACACCAACTACCAGGCTAAATCCGTAGACCTAGGGGCCCTAAAACCAATGCCACCAAAATCTTCGATCGAAGCTTTTAGCAGTAGAACCCCAAACTGCTCGAGACTATATATGCAGGCTCTCTATCTTTATCCATGTAAACATTATCATTGGAGTAATTTTCACAAGATGCTATCAAGTCATGCCACATCATACTTAAGAGTACCCAGAATATTCTACCAAATATTAACATTTTTTCGATGAAGATGTGCTTACCTATGATAAAAGACATACTAAAACATCCGTCAAAAAAATTTATTATTATGTACATAATGTTACCAATTCGTTTTGAACATGTGGCTACAACACTACAAATACCTCAACATATCAACTACCTATATATGAAAGGAGGACATCTAATAAAATATAAAAGTGGTAAAGTTAAAGCATCCACCACGCGGTGCGTATTCAAAATTCTTTAAATCTGTGCATAATGTTTTAGTAGGTATTTCATACTCTGAACAATAATGCTCCAAATTACACAAAGTACAGCCAATTTGGTTGAAACATTTGATCAAACTACCCAAATTATTTGGGTACCGTTATATGGGGGCTACACGGAAGCTTTGGCAAATATTGATAATTTTAATTGAACCAATATTGAAAATTTTTAGTAGGAAGATTGCCTACCCAATGAAAACCCGGACTACCAAATTACAGCCAATAAGAGTAGGGGATGATAGATACCATGCAACGGCTCTGATTGGCTTTAACAGGGCGAAGTCAAGCCTTATCTTGGACCCTCTTTAATCTCAATTGTGGACACCTGGGGAGCTATTTTCATCACCCGATGAAATAGTGAGCTAATATGTGCCGCGAGTTCACCCATAAGAACTATAAACAAATGGGTTGAGGCATCGGTTTAGTTGCCCACTCTCGGAAAACCCAACCTACTATGAAAAGGCAAACATAAAGAAACCAAACCCCCCTAATGTTGACGACCCCCGAAAACGTATAAAGGACCACGATCTGCGAATCTGCACTTGGAATGTGCACACGTTGTACAGAACAGGCGCAGTGTTTGCTTTAGCGGATGTACTCAAGAAGTACAAAGCCGATATTATTGCCTTACAGGAAATCCGATGGAAAGGGACTGGCGTAAGTAAATCAGATGATTACGTCCTGTATTATAACTGCCATGAAACAAGACATGAATTTGGCTGCAGATTTATGGTTAACAGGAGAATAAAAGACCTCGTCTCCAGATTTACTCCAGTAAATGAGCGAATTGCTATAATCCGTATAAAAGCGAAGTTCTTCTACATCAGTCTCATTTGCGCCCATGATCCGACCGAAGATAAAGATGAACAGACCAAAGACTATTTTACGAGCGCCCTGAAACAGCATATGATCGTTGCCCTTGCCATAACATTAAAATTATACTAGGAGATTTTAATGCAAAAATAGGAAGGGAAAATATCATTTGCACCACCATCGGAATTCAGCCTCCATGAAGATACATCAGACAACGACATGAGGTTGATTGACTTCGCGGCAGCAAAAAACATGGTAGTTAGCAGCACCAGATTCAAGTATCTCGATATTCAAAAGGCCACTTGGATTTCTCCCGATCGAACAACGAGAAATCAAATCGATCATGTTGTGATAGACGGAAGGCATTCATCCAGTGTTTTAGACGTCCGATCGATCCGGGGAGCGAATATCGATTCGGACCATTACATTGTGGCAGTCAATGTAGCAGCCCGTCTTAATGTAGCAGCAAAGGTGCGATCTAATGTGACACGAAAATTTGACGTCGAAAAGCTGCGAACACAACAGATAGCAGAAGCCTACTCCGCTCAACTTACCCAACTGCTTCACGAAAGCATCCCTTGTACCGATAATAATATAGAAGCACAATGGCAGATAATTGCCCACTCCCTACAAACTGCAGCAAAAGCAACACTTGGGAACCAAAGACCACAATCAAAAAATCCGTGGTACGTTTAGGAGTCGTAATGCTACTGATATGAAAAACGTAGCGTATAGAGCAACGCTGCGACAGTATCAACACGTAATGCGATGGAGAATTATCGGGAGAAAAGAAACGAGGAGAAACGTATTTTCAGAAAAAGAAGAAAGATCAAGAAAACGTGAGCGTAAGCGAATCGATATGTACAGGAGTCAGAATGAAGTCCGAAAATTCTACCAACGGGTAAAACACCAAACCGAAGGCTTTGGTGCAGGCATATCCTCCTGTAGAGATAAAGAAGGAAACCTGATCACTGATACAGACAGCGTGCTGAGGACCTGGAAGGAGCATTTAGAAAAACTTCTGGAATCAAATACTAGTAGTGAAGTGGATACACCAGAACCAATAATAGATGACGGTATAGAGTGTATAGCAATCAATCGGCTGAAGAATAATAAAGCAGCAGGTGCCGGTGGGTTACAAGCCGAACTATTCAAGACTGGTGGTCAGATGCTAGTAAGGAGCAAGCACCAGCTGATTAGTACAATTTGGCCAGAAGAATGCATGCCCAATGATTGGAACCTCAGCATCCTGTGTCCCATGCACAAAAAGGAGACAAGACGATATGTGCCAACTACAGAGGAATAAGTATCCTTCCCATCGCATATAAAGTGCTATCCAGCGTACTGTGTGAACGACTGAAGCCAATGGTCAATGACAAATCCTGGAAAAACCCACGAAAAACACATCGACACATTCCACCTATTCCTCGACTATAAAGCCGCATTCGACAGCCCTATCGGTTCTGAGGTGTATAAAGCCATGTCTGCGTTTGGCAAAGAGAACAGAAATGGCACTCTATACACCAAACAACACATGTTACTCGCCGATGACATCGACATAATGGGTCGAACATTGCGAGCGGTAATAGCCACCTTTGAGCAAGTTGAGAAGGAGTCTGCCAAAGTGGGTCTAGCAGTAAACGGCGAGAAGACCAAGCTGATGGTATCAACGCACAAAACGTCCAGAAGACTCGGACCAACTGTGAAACTTGAAAACTACTGCTTCGAGGTAGTCAAAGATTTTATATATCTTGGTACCGCCATAAATAAAACGAATGACACCAGTTTTGAAATTCGGAGAAGGATAGTGATGGTCAATCGATGCTACTATAGTCTGAACAAACAACTCAAAAGCAAGGCCACCTCCCGCCAGACCAAACTCACACTCTACAAGACGCTGATACTACCCGCGCTGTTATATGGATGTGAAGCATGGGTCCTTAGGCAAGCAGATGATGCAGCTCTTGGAGTGTTTGAGAGAACAATTCTCCGAAAGATCTATGTGCCGATCTGCGTTGATGGTGAATATCGGCGTCGAATGAACCATGAGCTATTCTCGGATTTCGACATTGTTAGACGTATTGAGCTGCAGCGACTACGTTGGCTAAGCCATGTTGTGAGAATGGATGAAGATGCCCCAGCCCAGAAGGCATATAAAAGCGAACCAGCTGATGGTACACGCAGAAGGGGAAGGCCACGAATACGATGGAAAGACCAAGTCGAAGACAACATTGCCGAAAATGATCTTTGAAATTTGAAAAACTGCAAAAAAGACCGAAACGCCTGGAAATCTTTTCTAAACTCGGCTTATAGAACGAAAATTCTGTCACAAGCCAGCTAAGTAAGTAAGTAATAAAAACCACGTTGGTAAAACCTTAATTAAATCTGAATCCAACTGAAACTCTATACAACAAGAAATTATGTTGAAATGTGTGCTAAAACTTCTGATGTAATGATCAAGACCGGTATGTGGGAGGATATATAAAAATATTATCTATACCAACTATTTAGGTGGATATTTTTAACCACAACATTTTTTAAGTATGAACGGAACTTAAAAAAAAAAAACAATTCTAAAATGACGCAAATTATTCTTTAACAATATTCCTAAGATAAGACAACGTTACCAGATCAGTTGTTAAATTTATAATTTTTCAAAATTGTGACAGTCTGTGGTGGATAGGACTATATAGCCAATAGATGAACTAAATCTAAAGATTTACCTGTTTAGGCCGCACAGAATTTACCATTACACTGTGGGCCAGATATCCACAGTTATTGGCCATCATGGGTTTATGAAAAAATATATATCTTATATTAGGGAACGCTGATTACGATTCTGCAATAATATGTACCCATAAACGTTTTCCTAGTGGCTCCATCTTCGGATTTAATGTAGGCTTTGTAAAATTTGTTTGACATTTATAATAAATTAAAGTAGATGCTTTTTATGAGCAAGAAAAATCAATATTCAATGAATAAAAATCAATGAAGATAATTGTCGATGACAATCTAAATATTTTGTAATAAAAGAAGAATAAAACATAAATAAACGTTTTTTATCGACCCTCAGCCGATCCATCGTCAATTTTACGATTTGCAATCAATGAATTAAATCCTATACTACATTGCCTTTACTGTGTGGGTGTGTTTCGTTTGGTCCCATTTTGAACTAGGTTTGATAAAAATATAGTCTCTGTGTAATTTAACTCAAATCTTACCGTTTTTTACTCTGCCACCTTATGGGGGAGTTACCAGGCTTGGTTAATATATTTAGGTGTGTAAATATTACATCATATCGGGGCTCCGTTCGCATGATATTGTAAAATATATTTTACGATTTTTTTTTAAAACATATAACGATGTTCAATGTTTGTATGTAATCAGTTGCATTGTTCGAATGTTATGGTGCACACCAGCCAGGGAGACTGCTATTTTTAAATCGACTCCGAATTGTCTGAAACAGATTTTGTCCAAAAATATTTTCCAAGCAAGCAGTAACGTACATTTATTTTTTAGGTTTATTGTCCGAATATCTGGCAACGCTGACAAATGCAACTGTTTCATTTTTATTGAGGCAATTTCAACACAACCAAACAAGTCGAAATTAACCCATATGTAGATCACCTTTTTATTCCAGCATTCATTCTCATAATCATCATTTGGAGTTGGATTTAGTGGTCGCTTCCCCAATTCTCCTCCAACCGACTTTTTGGGCTTACAAATCCGTTTGTTATTAATTTGTTCAGTTATTTAATTAACATCCATAAAAACCAGATTTCCTGTTGCAAATTGATTTATGCTCGAATTAATTCTAAAATTCGTTGTTGCCGTTGTTATGGTCGCATCGTTGGGTATACGGATTTTTTATAGCCATGTTTCGTTTTGTTATCTCATTTAAATTTGTCGATTTTTTAATGTCGGCCGTTGAGTTTAGGGGTTTGGTTCGTTCGTTCGAATTTCTGTGGCCAAAATCAATTTGTTTATTATGACCATTAGTTTGGGTTCGAACAACAACAACAGCGGCAAAAGCAGCAGCTGTTGGCCTAAATCAGACAAATGGCAGTGTCGAGAGTGTGTGAATAAGTGTTGAATTCATTATAAATCAATTCGAACAAAACATTTCGATTCGAAGACGATCGTTCACACACACTCTCGCAAGAAAGAAGAAGAACTCTCAGAAAATGCCACAAAAGGTAAGCTTAACCATAGCCATGTCTTAATTATGAAAATTAAATAAAAAAAAACAGAAACAAAATTCATCGATGTCCAAAACGAAGCGTATCAAAGTGATGGTACCACTAATCAAAATCGACAGCGCTAATCCAGTTCGACTAATGAATTGATTTAGGGGCAATTTGGCAGCCAAACGACATCATAATCAGTGATATAAAAAATCAATAGGTGAAAGGATCGGCGATGTTTTTATGGATAATCTTTAAATCATAAAAAAAAAGATTCGTTGATTTGCAAATTAATGGTCCACACAATGGACTGCCCATCAACGAATCGAATGTTTGTGTATTTGTCGAATTTGTAATTGCCTCAAATAAAATTTAATAGCCGAATTTCACACACATGTTTGATTAATTAATTTACACGATCGGCAGAAGCATCTATAAGCATTAGAACTTTACGCACCGACTTATTGTAAAGTTTTGATGTGCTTTTAAGAATTGTATTCTAAACTTTAAAAACACTGTGCAATTTAAATTTTTTATAATTATCGGGAAATTATGATAAAGCGACTAAAAGTAGAAAACACGTGTATCGGCGTTTTGAAAGTTTACGTCGGGAGGTAACCTAAAAATAGGGGAAATTGGTCTTTTCGGTCCCTTTTCAGAAATGATTCAAAATGAGATTATATAAGGTGACCATACGTCCTCTTTTTTAGAGGACAATCATCTATTTTAACTGACTGCTATCTATGAAATGAATGCCCTCTATCTGCCATATATATCTATAATCTGTCATCTTTACTTAATTAGCTGGCTTGTGGCAGAACTTTGGTTCCATAAGCCAAGCTTAAAAAAGATTTCCAGGCGCGTCGGTCTTTTGCGCAGTTTTTTTTCAATTTGAAAGACCATATTCGGCAATGTTTTCTTGCAATTTACCTTTCCATCTTATTCTTGGCCTTCCCCTTCTGCGTGCAACTCATGGTTCATTCGACGGCGATATTCACATTCAACGCAGATCGTGTAATGTAGTCTCTACCCAGATCCGCAGCATAGCATTTCTCAATATTAATTAGTAGTTTAATGTCATTATGATTATGTCCAAACAAAATTGTGTGCTGGGTAAGCAATCACATTCCCTCTTTTATAACTGCTTTTTACTGTTTCATCATGATCGTCATTACACCCCCCCATTAACCAATACCACCTTCAAACTTATTTGCAATTCTTCTTTGCTCTACCCTCTTCTCTAATGTTTCTATTATTTTGCCATTCTTCTCTCATTTACATGTATGTGATAGATCCCCAACAGTACGTGTTTCATTTTCGCTTGTTTCATTTTGTCCAATACATTTTGCAAAGCTGGCACGGTGGGGAGTTTTACTTAATCGAACCCAAAGGTATGTGAGAGGCTTAGAGGTACCCAAAGCAAAATTCAAATGATCTTTTTCATTGTGATTACCGAACGATAAAGAACATAAAACGATACTGTGAACATTTCAAAAATTGTGAAGTATAATTTTGAGTATTATACAACACCGTAATATAATCTTCAATTATCTGATTAATCAGACAGTAAAACTTAAATCAGACACCCAATTAAAATTTAATCACAACCATTTTCATCAAAACTATTAAAATTTTCTTCAACTATTAAAAAATTGATTTTTAAAATATCTGATGAAGTTTTCGGCCATCATAATCACTATTGCGTAAGGAAGTTGAAGTGTTTTATATATACCACCATCAAAATCTATTAAAAATAACCTCGGAGTTAAGGTTTATGCTAAAAACACCCCATTTCTATGGAAAAAACAAGAATTCAGGAGGATTATTATGAATTCCCTAATAATAAAAGCATAACACGTGAAAGAATATACAACATCAACCCCTATTCGACGTTGGAATCCAAGAGCTCCTCATTCAAATTATATGAAAAAAGGAAATTTCTACTAATACATAATTTTCAAATTCTTCAGTCTTGATAACATACGTAATATCACACACAACCACACCCTATATCAGGCATCGACATTTCAAATTACGTAAATACTCAAAGCATAACTTAATCATTTTTGTTCATCCAGCCACATTTCGTCCAAGAGAAGATCATCGAGGCCTCGGCGTTCGTCAACGAAGGACTGAATATAGTGGTAAGTCATATACAGAATCCTATTCTCCATTTTTTGGGAGACATACATGCTTTCAGAGGTAAATTACATAATTTGAAATTCTTGAATCTTAAGAATAACTTTATTGGTAAAAAGTTGCTAATGTGATATTTCGTATAGCGCTCATACTGTTAATTATTCAATTATTTTTAATATATATTTTAGTGTGATATACACGTGAATATTTTTTTTTTTGAGATATCGTCAGTCAAATTTTATTTAACAATTCAAACTTATACTGCTTAAATTATGAATTCAAAACCTTAAGCGACTTTTTTATATCATAAAATATTTTCTCATAAAACCTCCACTGTATAATCATTCTGTACTTGAAACGAGCTTAATGTTTGCTAATTATCATTAACTGTCATCCAACTTATCATTATCTAAATTACATGTCTATGTGCGTATATGCTAGAACATAATTATAGTGACAACGAACACGTTGTATCGAACATGTATGATTGTACTTAAATAAAGTTGAATTGTAAATGGCAATGAAATTTATATTAGGCCTTAGTATGCTAAATAAATGAATTTTTTTGTAAATTTTGATTTAAGATGAATCATTAAAAAGTTGTTATTTTATGGCTA
>NW_026883796.1:0-49903 GCF_032173495.1 Musca vetustissima
ATGTTATGTTTTCACACACTTCAACTTCAGGTTGCGTATTGCTCTACAGAATATTCCATCGTATTCGTGGCCTTCCCCTTCTGCGTGAACCATCAGCTGGTTCGCTTTTATACGCCTTTTGACTGGGCCATCTTCATCCATTCTCACAACATGACCTAGCCAACGTAGTCGCTGCAGCTCAATACGTCTAACAATGTCGATGTCCGAGAATAGCTGGTACAACTCATGGTTCATTCGATGGCGATATTCACCGTCAACGCAGATCGGCCCATAGATCTTTCGGAATTTTTTCTCTCAAACATTCCAAGAACTGCCTCATCTGCCTGTGCAAGTACCCATGCTTCGATCCATACAACACAGCACGGGTATCTAGCGTTTTGTAGAGTGTGAGTATGGTCTGGCGGGAGGTTGCCTTGCTTTTAAGTTGTTTGCTCAGACCATAGCAGCATCTGTTGAATCTTTGACTACCTCGAAGCTGTAGTTCTCAAGTTCCACAGTTGGTCCAAGTCTACTGGACGTCTTGCGTGTTGATACTATCAGCTTGGTCTTATCGCCATTTACTGTCAGACTCACTTTGGCAGAGTCCTTCTCAATTTTGTTCAAAGGTGGCTGTTACCGCTCTCAGTGTTCGAGCCATTATGTCGATGTCATCGGCTTAGGCGGGTAACATGTGTTGTTTGGAGTGCCTTTTCTGTTAACTTTTGGGTCTCGTATGACCTTTTCCAGCCGGATGTTAAAAAGGTCATACGACAAACCATGTCACCTTGTCTGAATCCTCTTTCGGTATTAAACGGGCTCCGAGAGGTCCTTTGCGACTTTAACTGCTGACCATGTGTCATTTAAAGTTATCCTGCATAGCCGAATTAATTTTGCACGAATGCCAAACGCAGACATGGCTTTATACACCTCTGAATGGATAGGGCTGTCGAATGCGGCTTTATATATGACCAATGAATAGCCTATATACCCGACTAGAAAAATAGCATTTGGTAAATTAATTGTTGTTCTCAATAAACAGACTCCAAGAGGTCCTTTCCGACTTTAACTGTTGATCTTGTGCCAGTTAAAGTTATCCTGTATAGCTGTATGAATTTTGCAGGAATGCCGAATGCAGACATTGCGTTAAACACATCTGAACGGATAGGGCTGTCGAATGCGGCAGACGTGGATTTTTCCAGGATTTGGCGCAGAGTGAAAATCTGGTTAATGATGGATTTGTCAGGTCTAAAGCCGCATTGGTATGGTTCAATAATGTCATTGACCATTGTTCGTTCACACAGCACGATGCGATGAGAAGGAGACTTATTCCTCTATAGTTGGCACATATCGTCTTGTTTCCTTTTTTGTGCCCGGGACACAGGATGCTGAGGTTCCAATCATTGGGCATGCTTTCCTCTAGCCAAACTGTACTAATCAGCTGGTGCATGCTCCTTACCAGCATCTGATCACCAGTCTTGAATAGTTCGGCTAGTAAACCATCGACATCTCCTGCTCATTTTGCCTAAGGGGGTGATATACACTCTATACCGTCATCTAATATTGGTCCTGGGGTACTACTACTGCCGCTACTATTTGATACCAGAAGTTTTTCAAAATGCTCCTTCCAGATCCTCAGCACGCTGTCTGAAGGAAACCTTCTTCATCTCTACAGGAGGATGTGCCTGCACCAAAGTCTTGATGATGGTTTTTGGTACCCAAGTGTTGCTTTTGCTGCAGTTTGTAGGGAGTGGGCAATTCATTGCCATTTGGTTTTATTTTTCTTTGCTTTTTCATAGTAGGTTCGGTAGGTTCCGAGTGTGGGCAACTAACCTGACGCCTCAAACCATTTTGTATACCCTCCACCATAGTATGGAGGGTATATTAATTTTGTCATTCCGTTTGTAACTCCTCGAAATATTCATTTCCGACCCTATAAAGTATATATATTCATGATCAGGGTAAAATTCTAAGACGATCTAGTCATGTCCGTCCGTCTGTCCGTCCGTCCGTCTGTTGTAATCACGCTATCTTCTCAAGGAATTGAGATAGGGTGCTGAAATTTTGCATAGGGTTGTCTTTTGTCTGCAGGCAGGTCAAGTTCGAAGATGGGATATATCGGTCCACGTTTAGGCATAGCTCCCATATATGGGTACCCGGCAAATTTCGGTATTTTAGGGTTCTTGAGCGCCTTTTTCAGCCGAATTCGCTGAAATTTGGTACATTGGGTTCTTATTGGATACTAAATGTCTCCACAAAAAATTATAAGTATAGGTCCATATTTTCTGGTAGCCCCCATATAACGGAACCTCCTAATTTTCAGTATTTTGGGGGTTTTGGTCGTATTTTTCCGCCGAATTGGCTGTAATTTAGTGTTTTGAGTTCTTAATAGGTACCAAACCTCTCTAAAAAAAATTATGTATATAGGTCAATTTTTTCGGGTAGCCCCCATATAAGGGTACCCCCCAATTTTCGGTATTTTGGGGTTCTTGAGCTCGATTTTCAAACCGAATTCGCTGAAATTTGGTACATTGGGTTCTTATTGGGTACCAAATATCTCTATTAAAAATTATAAATATCGGTCCATTTTTTCATTTCAAATATCTGTCAGTATTCCTATGGTGGAGGGTATTCGCTGCAATTTGGTACATTGGGTTCATATTGGGTACCAAATATCTCTATTAAAAATTATAAATATCGGTCCATTTTTTCATTTCAAATATCTGTCAGTATTCCTATGGCCCGGCCGAACTTAACGGTTTTTGACTTGTTACAGTTCTTATGGGTGAACTCGCAGCACATATTAGTTCACAATTTCATTGGGTGATGAAAATAGCTAGCCCAGGTAGCACCACGGGGCGGTCAGTGCCCACAATGGAGATGAAAGAGGGACCAAGATAAGCCTGGACTTGGCCATGTTAAAGCGAAACAGAGCCGTTCCTTGGTATCTATCATCCCCTGCGCCAACCGCCACGCCTTGTAATAATTTTAAAACACGGTTAGGAAAATTTTCTAAAAAATTATTTTTAATAAATCCAAGCCTTGAAAAAATGTCTAATTTTTTTTAATAAATCCACGCCTAGGAAAATTTTCAAAAAAAAAAAAAAAAAAATATTTTTCTCCTGTTAAATTGCCCACTGTTAAAAAATTGCACTTGTCTTTGTGTGTGTGTCAATGGTTTTCCAATTGGTTCAGTTGAATGTGTGTGAGTAGTGTTACTGTGGTTTAAATAATAAAATAAGTATGTGTGTGTGTGTATTTCCATATCAAATTGTTGCTGAGGTTTTGTTTTATTACTGCCTCTCTTTTTGTTGTTGTTGTTGTTGTAAATTAATATCACAGCGATAACAACAATTTATGTTTTTGTTTGTAGTTTTCCTTTCGTCAGCTCTTTTAGTGGTTTTCTGTGTTTTTTTTTTGGTTTGATTTAAAATTCTCTTATCTCTAGACAATGGTGTGGATGAAGAGAATCCGGCTTTTGTTTGTTTACATTTTGGTCTGCATTGTGACATTTATCTACATACAAAATTATGGTCAAATTTACTACGTTTATTTTTTTGTTTGGATCCACCATAAATATGTATACATTTGTAGATATACATGTCTATGTGTGTGTGTGTGTTTGCGTGTAAATTTGTGCATTTTATAGTCGGCATACTGTTGCTTTGTTTTTTTCTTTTCTTTTTCGATAGTTTATCTAGTGGGTGCCTACTTTGGCTTTTGTTGTTGGTGGCCGAATAATGATTGAGGTCCGTAATTGTGATAAAAAAGAAATAATAATAAAATTTAAATTATTTTTGTCAGACAATTTGTTTTTTTTTTTGTTCGAGATATGAATGAATGTCTGTGTCTGATATGATGAAGGTGGATGGGTTGTAATGGCAAAGGGACTAAGTCGAAATAAAAAATATGTATAAATTTTGTAAACCATTAAAAGGAGTTTTTTTTTTAATATTTTTGAAATCAACAAGGCGTGGAATTTTAAAAAAAAATATTTTTTTCAACACTTAGTAGGCCGTTTTTTAAAAAAAACTTGTTTTCTAAATTAAAGGGGCGTGTACTTTTTAGAAAATATATATTTTTTCAACAATTAGTAAGGCGCGTGGGTGGCATAGGGAATGATAGATACCGAGCAAAGGCTCTGATTGGCCTTAACATGACGAAGTCCAGGCTTATCTTGGTCCCTCTTTCATCTCAATTATGGACACTGACCTCCCCGTGGTACCACTTGGGGCGTAGCTATTTTCATCACCCGATGAAATTGTGAGCTAATATGTGCTGCGAGTTCACCCATAGGAACTATAAACAAGTGAAAAAGCGTTAAGTTCGGCCGGGCCAAACCTCCTGGATATCCTCTACCATAGATATACTGGCAGGTACTTGGAATGAAAATGTAGGGAAAATACCGAAAATGGACCTATACCGACATTTCTACAAACCGATTAACCGATGTAAAGAATATTTTTAATAGAAAATTATACCCTCAGCCTTATGGCTAATGAGGGTGTATACACTTCGACACGATGAAAATGTGCCTCATTGAAATATTGGTTCTAGACCCCATGTTTCTTTAGACCAAATACGTTTCAGAAAATTTTTGATTTAATCCAAACTTTGTTTCTTCCAAACTTAGTTCAAGTTCGAAGATGATGATGAATATCGGTCCACTCCTTCTGGAACCTCCCACACAGGGGCTAGGCCTAAATGCGGGCTATAGTTCATATATAGTTCATTATCGAACCATACGTTCTAGTTTTTTCCACAGGTGAAATGTTTACAACCAAACCAAACCCAAAACGCGGAACAACTCAGATAACTATTTTAATATAAAAAGGGGGTTATATGGGGCCCATCCCTAAAAGGGGGTGGTTATTAATAATTTTTAGTAGGGAGATTTGTTACTATATATGACAACATAATACAAAATTTCAGTGAATTCGGTTGAAAAACGCGCTCAAGAACCTGAAAATACCGAAATCTGGGGGTACCCTTATATTGGAGCTACCAGAAAAAATGGACCTATATTCATATTTTTTTGTGTAGAGATGTGGAACCTATTAAGAACTCAATGTACCAAATTTCAGCGTATTCGTTTGAAAAACACGCTCAGGATCCTGAAAATACAGAAATCTGGGGGTACCTTTATATGGGAGCTACCAGAAAAAATTGACTTATATTTAATATTTTTAGTGGAGATATTTGGTACCCATTAAGAACCCAATATACCAAATTTCAGCGAATTCGGTTGAAAAACACGCTCAAGAACCCCAAAATACCGAAATCTGAGGGTGCCCTTAAATGGGAGCTACCAGAAAAAATTGACTTATATTTATAAATTTTAGTGGTGATATTTGGTACCTAATGAGAACCCAATCTACCAAATTTCAGCGAATTCGGTTGAAAAACGCGCTCAAGAACCCCAAAATACCGAAAATTGGGAGGTACTGTTATATGGGGGCTATTCCTAAACGTGGACCGATATAGCTCATCTTTAAACTCGACCTTTTGACGAAACATAACACACATAATTCTAGTAAATTCAGTCTGCTATGCCAAATTTCGTACAATTCGAAAGATATATAGGGACTTTGGTACCGCATTTACCTTAATTGGGACGAAAATATATATGGGAACTATATCTAAATATGGACCGATTTTCAGGAAACTTAACATACATCATTGTAGACATAATTCATGACGCTATGCCAAATTTCGTGCAAATCGAAAGGTATATAGGGACTTTGGTACACCATTTACCTTAAATCGGAATATATATATATATATATATATATATATATATATACGGGAGCTATATCTAAATCTGAATCGATTTTCATGAAACATAGCACACTTCATTCTAGGCTCCAATCATTACACTGCTCCAAATTTCGTACAATTCGAAAGATATATAGGGACTTTGGTACCCCATTTACCTTAAATCGGACGACAATATATATGGGAGCTATATCTAAATCTGAACCGATTTTCACGAAACTTAACACACAGCATTCTAGACCTAATTTATTACGCTGCTCCAAATTTCGTGCAAATCGAAAGGTATATAGGGACTTTGGTTCACCAATTACCTTAAATCGGACGAAAATATATACGGGTATATCTAAATCTGAACCGATTTTCCAGAAATTGTACACACATCATTCTAGACCTAATTCATTACGCTGTGCCAAATTTCGTGCAAATCGAAAGATATATAGCGACTTTGGTACACCATTTACCCTAAATCGGACGAAAATATATATGGAAGCTATATCTAAATCTGAATCGATTTTCATGAAACTTAATACACATTATTCTAGGCTTAATTCAGTAGGCTATGCAAAATTTCGTGGAAATCGAAATATATATAGGGACACCATATACATTAAATCGGAAGAATATATATATGGGAGCTATATATAGATCTGAACCTATTTTCAAAAAACATAACGCACATCGTTCTAGACTTAATTCAGTTCGCTGTGCCAAATTTCGTGCAAATCGAAAGACATATAGAGACTTTGGTACACCATTTACCTTAAATCGGACGAAAATATATATGGAAGCTATATCGATATCTGAACCGATTTTTCATGAAACTTAACACACATTATTCTATGCTTAATTCAGTACGCTATGCCAAATTTCGTGCAAATCGAAGGATATATAGCGACTTTAGTACACCATTTACCTTAAAACGGACGAAAATATATATGGAAGCTATATCGAAATCTGAACCGATTTTCACGAAACTTAACACACGTCATTCCAGACCTAATTAATTACGCCATGCCAAATTTCGTGCAAATCGAAGGATATATAGCGACTTTGGTACACCATTTACCTTAAATCGGACGAAAATATATATGGAAGCTATATCGAAATCTGAACCGATTTTCACGAAATTTAACACACAACATTCTAGATTATATTCAGTACTCTATGTCAAATTTTGTGCTAATCTTGGGCTTGTGAAATCGTTGAGAAATTTTTACCATAGAAAGACCTCAATAGCTTCAGATGGCGCCCAACGGAATTATAAGTAAAAAAGGATTTTCAGGATTGCCATCCTATTTTTACGATATAATCTACTTATGTTGGAAAGATCAGCTACTTTTTAAGTTTTTTATAGATATTTTTTTCAAATTTTTAAACAGTTGTGTATTTAAAAAAAAATCTTTAAAATATCCCCAAAATGTTTTTTTAAGTTGAAGGAAAAGGAAAGATTTTTAAATCTTTGGAAAATTTCACGAAAGCTATCGCCTTGCTTTTATAGAACGAAGTCAGTAGTTCCTAAATGGCGCCCAACGGAATCAAACGAAGCAATGTGATTTCTGGATCCTATTTATTACGATATATTCTATTTATGTTGGGAAGATGAGCAACTTTCTGAGTTATTTTTTTAAAGTGGGTAAACTTTTATTTTTTTTTTCCAAACTTTTATAAAGTTTTGATTTTTTTAATTTTTGCGTGTTTTTATTAATGGAATGAAAATTAAGTCAGTAGTAGCTTCCGATGGCGCCCAACGGAAGCAACATGAAAAAACATGATTTTTTTGACTAAAAAAATCTATTTATGTTCGGAAGACCAGCAACATTCTGATATATTTTTCCAACTATAAACAGTTCGTCGATTTTAAAAAATATATATTTCATTAAACGATCACCAATGTGTGTTTTTGTGATGAGAGGAAAAGAAAGGCTTTGGAAATGTCTCCAAGTCATTTATTCGCTTTGGAGACATTTTCATGTATTCGCTTTAAAGACATTAATTTTAAATGTTAACTTCTGAAGAAACACTCTTCATGATGGCGCCCAACGGAATCCAAATGAAAAAAAAAAAATATGAGTCCAGTGTTGAAATTCTCTGCTAGAAATTCCACGAGCCATTACATTTATGTTGGGTAGAACAGCAACGACCTAAAATAATGGACCATATTGACATCGGAACCTTGACTCAATATTGGGGTTATGAGTTTAAAGATGAAATGACAGAACATTGGCTTTGTAGAATTTTCCGAAATGAAATCAGTGGACTGAGAATTTTACTAGTTTGCATTGATAAATTCGTTATACAAATATTCTCATTTAAAATTTAATCCCTATAATCCCTATTGATGGCATCCCTATTGATGGCGCCCAATGCTTCAAAGATAGCTAGAAGAATAAATTGTAAGTCCGGCATTGATATATCTTGCTAAGAAAGACGTGGGAGTTTACGGGGTTCAATAGAAATGTCACTAAAGCTGAAATTAAATATGTTGTAAGACAAATTGTAAAGTGGCGCCCAATGTTTTAATGTTTTAGGTTGCCACAAAAAAAAAAAAAAAAAAAAAATACCTTAGATAATCTCACATATCCACATAGAAGGAACAGGAGGATGTCTTTTGATGACGTCCAATAAATGAAAAGTTGGAATTTGCCGAAAAAAAGTTTTACCACCAGAATGGAATGGATCGACGACATCCGCCATCTTCGAACTTGATTTAGGTTTGGTCCCAGCTGGTGCCAGCCAGAGTTTTCATAACTTTGTTTCTAGCTTTCACCGTTTGGTTGAATTGCGTGTGGAATACGAGGAAAAATGAAGGAGTTTATCGAAGAGGTTATAAAGCGATTTTCTGATTAAGGACGTTGGGGATAGACCTTTCTTCGATGAAAATCTCAAAGTTCTAAATTGGCTCCTTGCATCGAGCAAATGAAAAATTGGCACAGTAGACTTTGCAGTGGTTAATTTTAGATTGCGCTCCCGCAGGAAGTTGGTGATGGTGACTAAATAGTTGGAATTTTTTGCGCTTACATCGTCAATGTTAAGCCCGGAAGAAATAACAGTACAGTCATCGGTGTAGGACACCACTGAATCATCTGGTGGAGGATTGGAAAGTTTCGCAAGGTTCATACTGAACAAAATTGTTGTTCGAGTGCAGAGGAAGTAATGGAGATTTTCAAAGAGCAGGTCTAGGAATTTTTCGGACTATGAACAATGGCCAGTGCTTCTCGCGTCCTCGAAGCGAAAATTGGCAGTAGATATTTGAAGATTAAGCTCCAAGCAATGTTGAGCTACATAGGTGGAAATATATAAACGCCCATGGATATGAGTGCACAATCATCGGCGTATGATATACCAGAAACCTTTCGTGAAAAAGTCGGGACAGTTTAGCCAGATACATGGTGAAGCAAATAGGTGATATACCGTAATCTTATGATGCTCCAATTTCGATTATTTTACGTTTGTTTACGGAACTCGATGAATGTTTGCCGCGCTCTATGGTAATTGGCAAGCCAATGCTTGATTTCAATTGGGAAGATTGATTGGGCATTGAAATGGCGCCCAACGAAAATCAAATATACGACGAGATATAATCCTAGTTAAATTTGAATATATATATATAGGGAGTTTCGCAAGACTCATACTGAACAAAATTTTAGTTAATGTGTGCAGGAGAAGTGATGGAGATTTTCAAAGGCCCGGTACAAAGATTTTGGGATTATGGAAAATGACAGGGCTTCTGGCGCCCTCAAAGCGAAGATTGGCAGTAGAAAATTGAAGATTAAGCTCCAAGTGATGTTGGGTTTCATAGGTGGAAATATATAAACTCTTATGGAGATGAGTCTAGAATCATCGGTGTACGATACACCAGAAACCTTTCGTGAAATAGTCAGGACATATTAGCCAGATACATGGTGAAGCAAATGGGTGATATACCGTCGTCTTATGATACTCCAATTCTACGTTTGATCACGGAACTCGATGAACGTTTGCCGCGCTCTATGGTAATTGGCAAGCCAATGCTTGATTTCAATTGGAAAGGTTGAGCATTGAAATGGCGCCCAACGATGATCGAATATACTACGCGATATAAGCCTAGTTAAATTCGTATAAGGAATATCAACTCAGTGACCGCTCTATCAACCAGGAACAGTTGGTAATTTTCATCATCAATGGAACTGCCGACAATGATACTTAAAATCCTGACTGCCATTTTTATACCCAAATAGTATCGAATTTTGTTTCCATCTGATAGTTGAAAGTCCGCTGAATCTGTATGTCCTTTCTTTGTGAGTTGATGGATGAGGAATGAATTGCCTGACAGATTTTGTAAAATTATTGCAACCACTTTTCACTCACAAAATTGGGGGTGGACTTTTTACAAAGAAAAATTTTAAGGGTGTGGTTAAATAGACGAGCTGTGCCGAACAAAGTGAGTCACTTTTTGGCATCCTGGGTTGGTCTTCAAAGTTTGAGTACATTTTTGTAGACATATGGGCGTTGACAATTAAATCGTGGCAGACAATGGAAAATGATGTGGCAGACTTTAAAATATAATTTGAAGTTCGATGGCTTCTGGAGTTTTTTTTGAAAGACAAAAAATTTGATTTTAATTTGCAAAAAAGATTCTTAAAATTTAATAGCTTCCGATGCAACATTTAACAAAAATTCGATTTTTTTGAAGGAATTATCAAAAGCAATACCTTAATAGAAAATTTTAAAGTTTGAAAATATAGAACCTCTGTAAATTTTATAGGGTTCGGCCATGGCGATGAAAATAAATACAGTCGAAATCGTTTATAATGACATATCGTATCCAGAGGTCCCACCAAAAAAAGTTTTCCTTTTCATATGATATCGTTTAAGTATTGAAATGGCGCCCAACGATAATCAAAACCATGAGCCAAGTTAACGCGGATAGGGACCATTCTTATAAACAATTTCGATTGTAGTGATATACAGATAGGGGCATATACAGACACTACGGAATTTACAGAGGTTCTATATATTTCCAGTACTCAATTCAAATACCAATTTTTTTTTCTTCAAATTCAGGACTTTCAGTATTGGCCACAGTAATCACGCTGAGGATTTACATTACAACCGTAACGGAATCCAATATTGAATCCAGTGTTGAAATCCTCTGCTAGAATTTTCACGAGATATTATATTTATGTTGGGTAGAGCAGCAACGACCTGAAATAATGGACCATATTGACATCGGTACCTTGACTCAATGTAGGGATTTTGAGTTTTTCGATGAAATTGCAGAACTTTGCCATGGAAAACCGATAAGATTAATATGAAATCAACTGGGATATATCCCGATGATGTGACCTTTGTATTTTTAGATTGTTGATATCGAAAATATATTCTGAGAGTAGAGATTCCCGATGTATCGATAGAATGGTTATTACCGTGAAGAAACCCCCCTTTAAAAGATTGAAGAGTTCGAAGTACACCAAAAATGCAATCGAATCCACTTGGGTATTTTATGCGCTACTACGATGCTCCAATTGAAATCTGCCGCTGGGATATTAGAAGGTAGAATTGGAATTAATGGCGCCCAATACTTTATATTACAACCGTATACCTAAACAATAGAATGGCAGAAGTTTTAGATGGGTTCCGCTTCTCATCCAAGGAGTTTATTACATCCAAATTTGTCCAATATATGCTCGGTTGGTACCTGGACTTCGATGTGAGGGTATTGGTTGAAACTCTATGGGGTAAGAATGCAAGGTTTGATTTGATGCCGATTTATTCGATTCTGAGGACTAGATTTTTATGGGGACTTTCGTGGATCTTATTGGCAAATTTTCGCAGCACTAAGTTCGGAAGGCTAATTTAACTTCTTAGAGGTTCCATGGCATCTATTTTATAGCTCTGATAGTTTCCGAATTATTTATTATTTTCGATCAAGTCACTTAGGATCCCAATGAGAACTTTTTTTCCACCCATAGTTCAGAATTTCCTTAAACAATAGAAATGGCAGGAGTTTTAGATGGGTTCCGCTTCTCATCCAAGGAGTTGATTACATCGAAATTTGTCCAATTTATGCTCAGTTGGTACCTGGACTTCGATGTGAGGGCATTGGTTGACGCTCTGTGGGGTTAGAATGCAAGGTTTGATTTGATGCCGATTTATTCGATTCTGAGGAATAGATTTTTATGGGGGACTTTTGTGGAATTTATTGGCAAATTTTCGCAGCACTAAGTTTCGGATGACTAATTTAACTTCTTAGAGGTTTCATGGCATCTATTTTATAGTTCTAGTAGTTTCGAGATTATTTATTATTTTCGATTAAGTCACTTAGGATCCCAATGATAACTTTTTTCCACATATAGTTCGGAATTTCCTTACCTTTTTTTTAATATTCGACTTAGATCGGAATTGGCATGCCATTATTGTTGAAAAATAAAATAAAACGTTAAATTAATTGTCCTGACTTTAGTGTAGGAAAAAAAGTATATTAATGGCGCCCAATGTGACACTCACAGAATATTCAACAATTTAATTTTTTCTGGTTCATCAAATACAGTTGGCATTTATGATTCGAATTAGATGAAATTTCGCACAGCTTATCTATTTGGCCCACGGACGAACAATATTGAAATTGGGAAAAATCTGTATAGATTTTGATATAGCTCCCATATATATTTTCTTCCGATTTAAGGTAAACGGTGTACCAAAGTGCCTATATATTTTTCGATTTGCACGAAATTTGGTATAGCGTACTGCATTGAATTCAGAATTATGTGTGTTAAGTTTCATAAAAATCGGTTCAAATTGAAATATAGCTCCCATATATATTTTCGTCCGATTTAAGGTAAATGGTGTACCAAAGGCACTATATATCTCTCGATTTACATGAAATTTGGCATAGCCTACTGAAATGAGTCTAGAATGATGTATGTTAAGTTTCGTGAAAATCGATTCAGATTTACATATAGCTCCCATATATATTATCGTCCGATTTAATGTAAATGGTATACCAAAGTCCCTATATATCTTTCGATTTGCACGAAATTTGGCATAGAGTATTGAATTAAGTCTAGAATGATGTGTGTAAAGTTTCGTGAAAATCGGTTCAGATTTAGATATAGCTCCCATATATATTTTTTCGTCCGATTTAAGGTAAATAGTGCACCAATGTCCCTATATATCCTTCGATTTGCACGAAATTTGGCATAGCGTACTAAATTAAGTCTAGTATGATGTGTGCTAAGTTTCATGAAAATCCGTTCAAATTTAGATATAGCTCCCACATATATAGAGATGGTATTTACCGGGTAAATACCCAAGGGGTGGGTAAATACCGGGTAAATACCCATTTGCGGGTATTTATTTGGGTATTTACTATATTGACTCGGTAATACAACATCTTACACCCTATTTCCGGATTTCTGTTATCAAATCGATTTAGAATGGATAGTTTTACGATACTTTAAAGACGTGGGTAAATACTTGGGTAAATACCCGAGTTTTTACCCAAAAATTGGGTATAAACTCATTAACTGCCGAACCACTTGACATAGGCGGCCAAAATTTTGCACACATGTTTCTAATGACAAAGCAAATATAGAAATCCAACATGGGGTCCCTGGGTCCAAGTTTTGATATAGCCCCCATATAACCATATCTCCCGATTTAAGGTATTTTTTGCCTATTAGACACATTTCACAACCAAATTGGCTGTAATTTGGCACAGAGTGCTCTTTTTGGGTACCAAATGTCCATGCAAAATTTTATGTATGTAGGTCCACGTTTACTGGTAGCCCCCATACAAAGGTACCCCTATTTTGAGTATTTACCCAAAAATTGGGTATAAACTCATTAGCTGCCGAACCACTTTACATAGGCTTCCAAAACTTTGCACACATGTTTCTAATGACAAAGCAAATATAGAAATCCAACATGGGGACCCTGGGTCCAAGTTTTGATATAGCCCCCACATAACCGTATCTCCCGATTTAAGGTATTTTTTGTTTATTAAACACATTTCACAACCAACTTGGCTGTAATTTGGCACAGAGTGCTCTTTTTGGGTACAAAATGTCCATGCAAAATTTTATGTATGTAGGTCCACGTTTACTGGTAGCCCCCATACAAAGGTACCCCTATTTTGAGTATTTACCCAAAAATTGGGTATAAACTCATTAACTGCCGAACCACTTGACATAGGCGGCCAAAATTTGGCTCAGATGGTTTTTATATCAATACAAATATTGAAATCCAAAATGGGGCCCCTGGGTCCAAGTTTTGATATAGCCCCCATATAACCGTACCTACCGATTTAAGGTACTTTTACGATCAAATTGGTTGTAATTTGGCATAGTGAGATTTTTTTTGCACAAAATATTCATGCAAAATGTGGTTTTTGACACACATGGTTTAAAATCAATATTATTTCCTGTATGGGAAAAGGGGTCTTCAAAACACACGTCAAATAGTTCGGCTGTAAAAGAGTTTATAAATATATATAAATACCCAAAATCAGGACCGCTATATAGGACAGAAAAAGTTGACCAGAGCAAACAATTGGTACTCATAGAGAACTCTCTAAGCCAAATTCCAGCTAATCAAATTGGCTAATAGATAAAAATGTCCTTAAATCGGGAGATACGGTTATATGGGGGCTATATCAAAACTTGGACCCAGGGTCCCCATGTTGGATTTCTATATTTGCTTTGACATTAGAAACATGTGTGCAAAGTTTTGGCCGCCTATGTCAAGTGGTTCGGCAGTTAATGAGTTTATACCCAATTTTTGGGTAAATACTCAAAATAGGGGTACCTTTGTATGGGGCTACCAGTAAACGTGGACCTACATACATAAAATGTTGCATGGACATTTGGTACCCAAAAAGAACACTCTGTGCCAAATTACAGCCAATTTGTCCTTAAAATGTGTCTAATAGGCAAAAAATACCTTAAATCGGGAGATACGGTTATATGGGGGCTATATCAAAACTTGGACCCAGGGACCCCATGTTGGATTTCTATATTTTCTTTGTCATTAGAAACATGTGTGCAAAATTTTGGCCGCCTATGTTAAGTGGTTCGGCAGTTAATGAGTTTATACCCAATTTTTGGGTAAATACTCAAAATAGGGGTGCCTTTGTATGGGGGCTACCAGTAAACGTGGTCCTACATACATAAAATTTTGCATGGACATTTGGTACCCAAAAAGAACACTCTGTGCCAAATTACAGCCAATTTGGCCTTAAAATGTGTCTAATAGGCAAAAAATACCTTAAATCGGGAGATACGGTTATATGGGGGCTATATCAAAACTTGGACCCAGGGTCCCCATGTTGGATTTCTATATTTGCTTTGACATTAGAAACATGTGTGCAAAGTTTTGGCCGCCTATGTCAAGTGGTTCGGCAGTTAATGAGTTTATACCCAATTTTTGGGTAAATACTCAAAATAGGGGTACCTTTGTATGGGGGCTACCAGTAAACGTGGACCTACATACATAAAATTTTGCATGGACATTTTGTACCCAAAAAGAGCAATTTTGGCCGCCTATGTCAAGTGGTTCGGCAGTTAATGAGTTTATACCCAATTTTTGGGTACATACTCAAAATAGGGGTACCTTTGTATGGGGGCTACCAGTAAACGTGGACCTACATACATAAAATTTTGCATGGACATTTTGTACCCAAAAAGAGCACTCTGTGCCAAATTACAGCCAATTTGGTTGTGAAATGTGTTTAATAAACAAAAAATACCTTAAATCGGGAGATATGGTTATATGGGGGCTATATCAAAACTTGGACCCAGGGACCCCATGTTGGATTTCTATATTTGTTTTGTCATTAGAAACATGTGTGCAAAATTTTGGCCGCCTATGTCAAGTGGTTCGGCAGTTAATGAGTTTATACCCAATTTTTGGGTAAATACTCAAAATAGGGGTACCTTTGTATGGGGGCTACCAGTAAACGTGGACCTACATACATAAAATTTTGCATGGACATTTTGTACCCAAAAAGAGCACTCTGTGCCAAATTACAGCCAATTTGGTTGTAAAATGTGTCTAATAGGCAAAAAATACCTTAAATCGGGAGATACGGTTATATGGGGGCTATATCAAAACTTGGACCCAGGGTCCCCATGTTGGATTTCTATATTTGCTTTGACATTAGAAACATGTGTGCAAAGTTTTGGCCGCCTATGTCAAGTGGTTCGGCAGTTAATGAGTTTATACCCAATTTTTGGGTAAAAACTCGGGTATTTACCCAAGTATTTACCCACGTCTTTAAAGTATCGTAAAACTATCCATTCTAAATCGATTTGATAACAGAAACCCGGAAATAGGGTGCAAGATGTTGTATTACCGATTCAATATAGTAAATACCCAAATAAATACCCACAAATGGGTATTTACCCAATTTACCGGGTATTTACCCAATTTACCGGGTATTTACCCTTTGGGTATTTACCCACTGCCCATCTCTACACATATATTTTCTTCCGATTTAAGGTAAATGGGGTACCAAAGTCCCGACATACGATTATTTTTTAATTCGTAATTTGTTATATCTTATTTTCTAGCATTCCATACGAAAAAAGCTGAACCATTTAATTACACTTACAATTAATTCCTGCAAAAAATTACCAGACCAAGGTTAACACAGGAAGTATTTCCTTTTTTCCTTATATGCTCAAAAAAAAAAAAAAAAAAAAAACTCGATGCTAATTCCGCATAATTGATTTGAAATAGAAAAAAATAACATTTACTTTTATGTAAGGCCGTTTTCAACCACCCCTGAACTAAACAATTGTCATACGCATTCTGTACAAACCTTGCCTGCCTGCCTGTGGTTTCTTCCTTTTTTATCCTTGTGGGAATTTGGGACCTGTTGTTATCGGCTTTGAAATCCCTGAGGGTAATTTTCAACGGCGATGCTCTTTGATGAACGACCCGCTTAGTTATTCATTCATTGTAAGATGATATTCTTTAATCGTATTATTGCATGAAATGTTGGCAATTATTTGATTATTTTGGAAAAAAAAAAATGGGGGGATAAGAAATATGTTAGGTTATGGTTTTGAGAATATAGAAATTTTGAAAATTAATAACTTATTGAGATACCAGAATTTTTTGGACAGGTTAGAAATCGTATTAAGATTTAATTAATAATTTAAAAAAAGGAAAACGGGCTTAGATTTCGAAAGCAAATTGTCAACTAATGGCGCCCAATTGTTTTCCATCTAAGCATAACATATGAGCGCAGTATCTAAATTTTGGACTTAAAATAAACTTAAATCTATTTGTAACTTAAAATAAAGCGAAGAGGAAAGCTGCTGGTGCCCAATACGTATTGTATCCTTGGGCTCCCAAATTAAGAGGCAATACTTGCGGAATTTGAGTATTTCACATCTCAGTCATTTTATTTTTAGCCATATTGCCTCTATTTGGGTTTAATTGAGGGAAATGCGATCCCATCTGCTGGCGATTCCAGAAATATTTCGTCAAATTTGCTGTGACAAGAAGTATTTCCAATTTCGTTATATTGTTACCCATTTCCTGCCATTTCTCAAAATTCCTTTGGCATCTGTAGCACGAAGCGAAAAAGAACCACGCCGTGTATCCATTTTTGTCACGCCCCTATCTCCAATTAAATGTATATTTAATCCTTTGGATGATTGAAGGGCTCTAATTGCTGTCACTCCAAATCGGGACCAAGCATAAATTCGTCGACAAAGGCTATTTAGTTGATGTAGAAGTTTATATGAGTACTGTTTTCCTATTTAAATTCAATCTGGTTCTGTCTCCAAGTTAAGAAATCCCGCTACTTCCACTGGCTGCAACCGCAGATCTTCAGGAGAAAGGCGATTAGATTTGGCTGAGCAATTGAATAAATGCTGTGTGGTATGAGGACCCACATGCTGGGCACCTGGTCATCAATCCGTGCCCATTACGAATTGATACGACTGCACGATCCTGAACATAATTAGGCCAAAACTACACTGGTTTGTCTGGGAGGTTCTTCAGCGGCTATAGGCCGAGAACGGCATTCATTCTGTATTCGTTCAGCGCTGCGGCAACTGCAGCAGTATGAATGCTATTCAGACCTGCTCAATAGGCAACTTGATCTAGAGGATCCCTTTTATAATGTTGGACATCTCTCTGTCTCCTTAGATCATACAGATCCTTCCTTATATGCCTGGGTAGGGGAGTCTTATCCACCATATGATGGTTGGGATGATTGCCCCTGAAGCACCCGAGCAGGTACTGCAACGAAGGCATATTGCTATGATGACGTAAGGGAAGGATCTTCATCTCCTCATGAAGATGGTCCACTGGTGGTATGAGGAGGCACCCTGTCGCAGTCCTCAGGGCGGCGTTCTGACAGGTTTGAATACTTCTCCATTGCGTATAACTAGCAGGTACTGCAACGAAGGCATATTGCTATGCTGACGTAAGGGAAGGATCTTCATCTCCACATGAAGATGGTCCACTGGTGTCATGAGGAGGCACCCTGTCGCAGTCCTCAGGGCAGCATTCTGACAGGTCTGACTACTTCTACATTTCGTATCAATAGTATTCGCAGACCACACTGGAACCGCATAGCTAGCCACAGACCGACCTATTGCTTTATAAGAGGTCAACAAGGTTTCCTTATTTGCGTTCTAAGTGCTGGCGGCAAGCGACTTGAGGACCTTGTTCCTACTTTTCTACTTAACGCAGATAGCTGTGGTTTGCGCGGACGATTTAAACATGCTGTCGAATGTGACCCCGAGTATTTTGGGGTAGATGGTGGTCGGAATTGTATTCCCCTCGACCTGCACATTCAATGCCATTCTCATCTCCGTAGTCCACGTGGTGAATAATGTGGCTGACGACTTCGTGGCGGATATTTTCATATCCGAAGGCTGTTAATTCGACGAGATAGACGTTCAACCTCACACATATGTCCTCAACAATAGGACCCGAAGCCATGATCGTACAACCATTGGCATAGGTCCACGTGGTGAATAATGTGGCTGACGACTTCGTGGCGGATATTTTCATATCCGAAGGCTGTTAATTCGACGAGATAGGCGTTCAACCTCACACATATGTCCTCAACAATAGGACCCGACGCCATAATCGTGCAACCATCGGCATAGGTACGCCGTCCGGAGGACGTGGAATACCGGAAAGGTAGAGATTGAACCATTCTGGAGATATCACTCCATTCCTGAGGAACTCCCTGTTTAACCCTACCGGGTTTGAACTTCTTCGCATATAGCTGATTATCCAAAGTTTCAAAGTCAGCCGGAGTGAAGTGCTCCCGATGTCCTCAAATAGCATGGCATGATTAACGGTATCAAAGGCTTTTGATAGGTCAAGCGCTGCCAACACTGTTCTATGGCACGTCCGGTCCACGACTTATATGTATGGAGATGGCGTGCAACGCTGTTGTTGTACTGTGTTGCTTACGGAGTTCATGTTAATGATGGATGGATGATTGGATAGATTTCTCTAATGCTGGGGAGGAGTAATGCCTCAAGGGCCTCCGCTATTGGCGACAAAAGTGAAATCGTCCTGTAAGATTCACCTTTGCTGGCATCCTTGCCCGGCTTCAGTAGCGGGACCATCCTATCCATTGTCCAGGCTTCGGGAATGACTATGGGTGAATATCGACAAGTTGAGGTCGTTGGTCAAGTACTCGACTCCTGGCTCCTCCAGCTGCTTCAACATATATATTGATATTCCGGCAGGGCCCAACGCTTTGGATGACTTCGCGTTACGGATGACACATGCAACATCAACCATCGTGAACTGTGTAGTACTCTTCGCTTCGCCTTGTCGCTATCGGGATACTAGACAAAATGTCGGTTAAAATAACTCGCGCATCTATTCGGATCAGTCACAGTTGCGACGTTAAATGTGACTGAGGTCCTATCATCCTTCATACCAGGGTTCGAGAGCGACTTAACCGTTGCCCAAAGTTTCAGGTGCTCCAACCATTTATTCCTCTTATGATCCGCGACTAATCTGCTGACCTCCAACGTAAGTTCCCCGACCCTGGAATCTGCTGGGTTAGATCGACAGAGCTCATCACGCTGATTTGCTAGACCAATTGCTTCTGCTGGGAAATTAGGTATCATCTCGGATATTCGACCAGCGGGGTATAAATCTAGCGGCTGCAGCTATAATGTCTCGGAATTTTCTTTCTTCTACCCGTACATCAAAAGGAATGGAAAGTTTTCTGAAGCGCTGGTTAGTGAGCTCTCTGAATCCTTGCCAGTTGGCCTTGCCTATGGTTTAGGAAAGTGTGGCGTTCAGCGGGTTCTACGATACCGGATAACCCGATTCATCTTGGCCAGCGGCTGCCACTCCAGTTATATATGTTAAAAGAGATTGATGTTGGTTTCGTCGATATGGACAACTTGCTTTCCAAGTAGAATGTATTCATTAAGATTTCTTTCAAGAAAAGAGACACTTGTGCTCCGGCTGGTTGCTTTATTGAGAATTTTATTACGAGTGATTTATATGGATTAACATATTGTGTGTCTCACATCCAGCGACCAGGTGCCAATTACTCATTACGTGTCTTGTAGCTTCGAATCGTGGTCATTCAATAATAACAATGTTAAGTAACCGGATTTATATATTTAACAAGGTCATTGTTGAAATTTCAGCCTAGGTATTTGATGTGCAACTTCCATGCTTCTTTGGTAGATTCATAGATTCTCTATGAACACTTCCAGATCTATACTCTATATACTCTATTTTATACATAGTAATAAAATAAATATTCCCCCTGAATTGTAGTGGAGATGTCATATTTATTTATTTTTTTTATTTTATTAAGTTAATTAATGTTTTTCCTGTACAACAAGACAAAAGTCTTATAAGTGGCAGTACAGGATTATATATATAATCACATGTCCATAATTTTTTAATAATAAGTATCTTAGATATTATAAAAGTGGTAAGAATGGAAAAAGGATACATTATGGAAAAGGATACATTATGGAAAATAATAAATATGATTAATTGAGTTCAGATAATTTAAAAAAAAATTGAACTACAATAAAAAATAAAAAATGTTTCTATTACATTTGTTAATAAAAAGAACGATTAGTAAATCAAATAAATTGTATGATCAAACCTAACGTTTTCAATTATGAAAAATGTTGTACAAGCCGTTTTTTGAAATTACTTATATTGTTAAAGCATTGCAAATCAGATGGTAGAGCATTCCAATCGCGTATCGTGCCAATGTAAAATTGTCTCTCAGAAACCAGGCTCTTCCGACGAAAAGGTATAATTTTTCTTCCCCTATGTGATCTTGCAAATGTAATTTTTTCGAACAGGTACGTTGGTTTTTGTTTGAGAATAGTTCTATGAAGGAGTTGTAGAGATTTGATTTTAAGAAGTGAGTCGAAATTTACTCCATACAGGGATTTAGAATACTGTGAGACATTTTGTCTCTTACTTAGGCCATACACGTATCGTGTTATGCTATTAAATGCGACATTTAATTTATGACGACAGAGGGAATCACAATTGGCAAACAGCTCACAACCATACAATAAGCTTGGAACTAGGAAAGTTTTGGCCAGCAGACAGCGAATATTTGGAGGTGTGTATGGATGTGTTAACCACAGAGCCCTTAATTTTGAGTAGGTTTGTCCTACGATAGCAGTGATATGGTTGTTCCAGCTTAATGATTTGTTGAAAATTACTCCAAGATTTTTGGCGCTGGATACCAGCTCGATTTTTTCATTGTTGACAAGAATGTCAGTATGCTGCAATGCCATTTGTCTGTTTTTGTGAATGATCAAGCATTTTGATTTAAGCGGATTCAATAATAGGCCATTAGCTTTAGCCCACTCGCATAATCTAGAGAGATCCTGATTAAGAATTTCTACACACTGACTTATATTGTTTAGGGAGCTACTCAAAAATACTTGCACATCATCTGCGTACATGTGTGCTTGACTATGGTGAAGTTGATCAGGAAGATCGTTCGCATATAAGGAAAAGAGGAGTGGACCTATGAAGGATCCTTGGGGGACTCCTTTTTTTACAGCCATAGGTTTAGAGATCAAGGTTCCAGTGTAAACTGACTGAGATCTATTTGAGAGATAGGACGAAATTAGTTTTGTAGAAGTTGTGGAAAAATTAAAAAAAAACGACGAAGCTTAAAACACAAGTTTTGATGGTCGACGGTATCAAATGCTTTTGAGTGATCAAGCAGAACAAGAAAACATATCTTATTTTCGTCAATCTCGCACCTTATAGACTCTGAAACTTCTATAAGAGCAGTGGTGCAGCTGTGCCCCGCACGAAAACCAGATTGAACATTACTGAGCAGTGAGTTTCTTTGAAGAAAGTTCTGGCGTTTTAAAACGCTTCCATCTAGAGTAAGCTGTATCTCTTTCGTCGATACATGTTTTAATAGACGAGTTGAACCAAGGTTTTATTTTAGGTGATATCCTCTTAGATATGACAGGAACAGTTTCGTTATATAGTGTAAGTATATTTTCTGTGAGAAATTCGACTTGTTGATCGACAGAAATGAGGCCGTATAAACGATCCCAGTTTACTTGGTGAACTTTCGCCTCTATGTCAACGAAATTCAAATTCCTATAATCACGGAAAGATATTACTTGGGTTTCCTTTTGAACATTAAATTTATAAGCTAGAAATATTAAATCATGTTTTGAGAAACAGGGTGCGGATATTTGGTCATACAGCAGAACGTTTTTCAGAATATTGACAAAAAATAGATCGAGTAAAGTGTTTACTGTAGAAGTAAAGTGAGTTGGATTAACACTATTGGTTACAAATAAATCAAGGGATAACATATTATTAATAAGTGATTGATCAAGAAGAATGTTCGAGTTAAAATCTCCGGTATCACATTTCTTTGCTTCTTTGAAAATCTGCCGTTCTATTCACCACACTTCGAAATTTTTAATGCGATTAAGCGTACATATACAATTTTCGTCTACTGTAACTACTATTTGAATAAGAAATTCTAATATGCACAAATATTATTTAATTTGTTTATTATCACATCTCAAGAACCCCAAACAGTATTCGACAAAAATAAAAACAAAAGATAACCCACAGAGCATAACAACAACATTTTTCTGCCAAAAAAAATCTGGGATTACTATGCGACGAATTTTGAAATGCATCTATGTTTGCGCTGATAAAAAATTTTTGTAGTTGATCCATTTTCAAAATGTTATCATCATTTTATAATCGGAGATAAATGTCACCAATGCAAATAAACAACAATTAAAATCTTTGCAATTTGTTATTAATCTTGAGATAACAAGGGGAAAAATTCATGGGGGATCGGAGACCATACGATAACTACGAACAAATAAAAAAGAATTTTTATTTTTTGTCATCGCAATGAATTTTTATTAACATATCTCGGCATAATATTGATATGGAAATATACCGCCAACAAAAATTCGGCCTTAGTCATTGTCAAAACACTGGCCAGGGACGGGCAATTTTAAAGTGGGGAAGAAAACTTTTTTAAGAAAATAAAAGAGGATTAAAAAAAATGATTAAAGAATATGTCATACAAGAGTTCAGAAAAGACAAGAAATATTTTAGGGACATCGGAGTTTGAAAATTGCAGCAAAACAACAGCTATTGTGAATTATTTCTATCTCTAAGTCTTGGTATTCAAGGGGAGTGCCTATTTTGGGAATTATCTGACGTTGGTTAAGGATTAGTAAGGGCCATCCATTACATTCTATTTTGTTCCAACGAAGATCTAAGATCCTTATGTCCTTAGCAAAATAAACCAGCAAGGGAAGTAGTAAAGTCGGACGGGGCCGACTATATAATACCCTTCACCACTTTGGGTATATTCAACAGATGAATCCTTACAGACGTCGCATTTTTAAAGGAATGAATTTGGATCCATAAACATTTCATTCTGCAACCGATACTAAATTTTTATTTGGTCAGATATAGAAGCTATATCTAAATCTGAATCGATTTTCAGGAAACTTAACACACATCATTCTAGACCTAATTCATTACGTTGTGCCAAATTTCGTGCAGATCAAAAGATTTCCAGGGTCCTTAGTGGACTATTTACCTAAAATCGGACGAAAATATATATGGGAGCTATATCTAAATCTGAACCGATTTTCACTAAACTTGGCAGACATCATTCTAGACCATATTCATTACGCTGAGCCAAATTTCGTGCAAATCGAAAGATATATAAGGACTTTGGTACACCATTTACCTTAAATCGGACGAAAATATATATGGGAGCTATATCTAAATCAGAACCGATTTTCACGAAACTTGGCAGACATCACTCTAGACCATATTCATTACGCTGTGCCAAATTTCGTGCAAATCAAAAGATTTCCAGGGTCTTTAGTGGATAATGTACCTAAAATCGGGCGAAGCTATATATGGGGGCTATATCTAAATCTGAACCAACTTTCACGAAACTTGGCACACATCATTCTAGACCTTATTCATTACGCTGTGCTAAATTTCGTGCAAATCGTAAGATATATAGGGACTATGGTACACCATTTACCTTAAATCGGACAAAAATATATATGGGAGCTATATCTAAATCTGAACCGATTTTTCCCATTTTCAATAGGGCTCGTCCTTGGGCCAATTATGTGACTTGTGCCAAATTTCATCCAAATCGGATCATAAATGCGACTTTGTTAACAAAAATACATGGACGGACGGACAGACGGACATGCATAAATCGACTCAGAAAGTGATTCTATGCATATTCTCAAAAGGAAGCATGGGTCTATCTCGATTATTTTTGCCTGTTACAAACATATGCACAAAGACATAATACCCTGTACCACAGTGTGGTGAAGGGTATAAACACAAGAATTGCATTTAGAAACTATAGCGTCATCCAAACAAATATTATTTGCAATTTTTTTGCCATGCCATAAAATAAATCATAACACCAAAAAGCATAGACCCCAAATTATCTAACCGAAAAAAGTCATAGCATAATTTCTTCATTCATTATCTCTACACCCCCACCCACTATCAGTTAATTGGGGTCCAATGCATTTGGTTGCGAATTTTTTTGATTTAAATACCCGCCGTCGAAGAGTGGTCACAACAGTTCACTTCGAGTAGTCGATCAAGAACAGTTAATTAGAAAACAAAGCAAAAGAAAAAGTAAGAATTAAATAAAAAAATAGTGGGAAGTGAAAGTTGGAAGATTTGTGTTGGTGGTGAAAATTGTTTTTGAGGGAATTTCAATATCGGGAATGAAGATATAAAGGATACTACAGAATAAAAAAATTAAATTTAGTTTGAGAAAATTTCAAAAATCCGCAATAAAATTTATATCTAGCTTTTATATAAAGGATACTGCAGAGTGAAAAACGATTTGAAAATTAAAAATATTAATTTGAAAAATAAAAAAATATATATTTTTTTTTAATAAAAAACAATATTTTTTTTTTTGCTTCATCCAATATCCGCAACAGTTGCCAACATGTCTAGTTATATGTTGCCGGTTTGCCATACATAAAAAATATAATAATTAATCATTACCATGTCACAATTATCAATATAGGGCAGACATTTTCAAAATTTCCATTCCCCAATTTATAACAATTAATGCCACCAACAACAAAAGTAGTGTGGAGAAAGTAGCAGCATAATTTTTTAGATATAAAACATTAATTATATTAATAAAATTAAATTTATTTTTTAGCGCTTTGCAAACATGAGTGCCTGGGAAAATAACAAAGAAATCCAAATTTTCCGTGAATACCTGCGCATTCCAAGTGTCCAACCGGATATTGATTATGGTGAGTAGGCGAACAAATTTGTAAATTATTAATTTAATGCAGCTCGATGTTGGGTATCAATAAAACAGCTCGTGTGCGCAGCTGGCATGGCTTCATCCTGAGGTTTACATTTTTGGGACAATATCTATCGAATTAGAAGTAGACAATTTTAATATCTTGTGTGGAAGAATATTTAAGGTGACCTGAAAAGATTTAGCCGAATGTATATCGAGGCCATCAACTTCTTAAACTTGATTTCATCGAACTTCGAGAACCAATTTTTCATCATTCTTTTAAGACCATCACAAAAAACAATCTATAATCGGTCCCTATAAGTTCAGGTGCGGTTCCTCTGAAACTAATGAAGACAAATATCCAGTTTTTTATTAAAATTTATTGAGAACAAAAATTAATTAGCTTCGATGATTTTGAGGCATTATTTCACATAGGCGGAAGGCAAATATGTTTATTATAATTTATATGGGGTAGATGTGGATGTATTGGTAGATATATTGGGAAAGGCATGTAAAGGCTTCTATCCTCGGAACGTTTTTCAACTTAAACACAACATTCTTCGTATTTTGATGCGGATTTTTTATTAACATTTATTGAGAACAAAAATGAAGTAGCTTCGATGATTTTGAGGCATTATTCCACAAAGCCTGAAGGCAAATAGGTTCATGATACTTTATAGGGAGATGTAAAGGTATATTGGGAAGGGCCTATGAAGGCTTCTATTGTCGATTAAAGCCTTATAAAGGCCTCTGTCTTCGATAAAATGCTTGTAAATGCTTTCATAATTGGAATATAATCGTTATCCAGAATACCTTCAGCAGTCTTCTGAACGCGAAGGCAAAAAAAAACAAATTTAGCTAATTAATTTTTGTTCTGAAGACAGTTACCTAGCCCTGTGATCTGAAGGTTCGGATTTTAATAGAAAAAATCGTGAGAAGATAATTTTTAAATGGGGAAAATTTGGAACGTTTTTTCATACTTTAAACAACATTCCTCGTTTTTTGATGATTTTTTTCTCTCTCAATTTTCATTGAGGAAAAATTCGGGTTGTCAGATCACGAGATGCAATATTTTCTTTACAAAAATGAGGGCAGATTCTGTGTGCGTTTATTTTATACTTTGAAAATGCTCATCATTCTCTAAAGTTTTTTTTTCTACGGCAGAGGAGTCGCACCTCAACATATAAGGACCGATTCCCGCTTGCTGCGGGTTTATCATAATATATATTAATAATATTTATTGAGAACAAAAATTCATTAGCTTCGATGATTTTGAGACATTCCACAGGTCCATAAATGGAACTTTATTCGTATACAGGGCCTTACTGTTTATTTTATAGCTCAAACTGGGCACATTTGAAGAAATTGTCAGCCATTTTTCCTATTTTCTATTAACTTTATTTTCTTTACCTTTCGAATTTACATATAATTTTATCTCTCTTTTCTGTTATTTTTCCAGAACCCTGCATTGAATTCCTACGCAAGCAAGCCAAAGATTTAGGCCTGCTAATTAATGTCTATTATCCAGGGGGTAAAACTAAACCTGTCGCCGTCATAACATGGCAAGGTACACAACCCGAACTACCATCGATCGTCTTGAATTCCCATATGGATGTTGTTCCCGTATTCGAAGATAAATGGGTACATGCACCATTCGGTGCCGAAATGGATGAGGAGGGTAGAATTTTTGCACGCGGTTCACAAGATATGAAATGTGTTGGTATGCAACATTTGGCTGCCATTCGCGCCCTGAAGAGCAAGGGTGTTCAGCTGAAGCGTACCATTCATGTTACCTATGTGCCGGGTAAGTTCGATTGGAAATTTGTTGGTTGTTTTCTTTCAAATTGGACAATTTAGAATAAGTCTATGCATTATATTTGAAATTTCTAAGTTTTCATATTTTATTATATTGAAACAATTTTGAAATTAATGATTTCTAAACAGATTGTAAAGCACTGATCTTCCCTTGAAGTGATAAAATGTCTGATCTACAGATAACTCAGTTATATCAGTTGGGGTGATAAGTTGTTACAATATTTGTTTATATGAAAAGTAAATATGAAATGTAACACCTCACTCTGATATGTAACTGGAACTGGTACCACAAAATTTAGATAACATTTAGATTTTCTCCCACCCAACTTTCATAAATCAATCAGGGACATAAAAGTGTCATAGAAGAAGATGAAGATCGTAGATGACCCAGTTTTATGGTCGAAATGAAGAAAATTTCCTCTGGGAGAAATAAAAAATTGTATGACTGGGGACCCTATTTCGAAGTTGTAGCTACAGCCTAATATTTTATGTTTGTAACGGCACAAGTTTTTTTCATACTAAAAACAGCGTCTTTTGGCGAGTTTTTGTTACATTTTTATTAAAATTTATTGAGAAGAAAATTTGATTAGCTTCGATGCTTTTGAGGATTTTGTTCAAGAAAAGGCAAGTAGGTTCATGATAATTTATAGAGGTAGATGTAGAGGTATAATGGGAATGGCCTATAAAGATTCTACCTTCGATTAAAGACCTATAAAGGTCTCCAACGTCAACAAAATATCGGTAAAGGCTTTCATAGAAGGATTCTATCTCCGATAAGGGCTTCTATTGTCAATAAAAGGCCTACATAGGCTCCTATCAATGGCAAACAACATGAAAAGGCCTCGATCGTCTATAAAAGGCGTTTAAAGACATGTTCAGAGATTGATGACGAATTTAAAACCATATAAAAAGCACATACGTATACTAAGCTTTTTTCTGAAGACAGATACCTAGCCTTTTTTTAATGGGAAAACTTCGGAACGTTCTTTCATGCTTAAAAACAATAATCCTCGTCTTTTAATGATTTTTGTTTTTGTAAAAAATTATTGAGAACAAAAATTGATTAGCTTCGATGATTTTGAGGATTTTTTTACACAAAGGCGAATGGCAAATAGGTTCATGATAATGTATAGGGAGATGTATTAAAGATCACGTCGATATAAAGATGACGTCGATAAAATGCCTGTAAAGGCTTCCATAAAGGAGTATAAAGGCTTCTATCTCGGATAAGGACTTCTATTGTCGATAAAAGTTATATTTAGGATTCTATCGTATATATACTTCCATCATTGATAGTCTACTTGAAAAAAGGCTTATAGGTCTATAAAAGGTCTGTAAACGCCCATATATAGACTTAACATAATTTTTGCTGAAGACAGACACCTAGCTTTGTGATCTGAAGGTCAGGATTTTAATAGAAAAATCGCGAGATGATGTTTTTTAAATGGGAAAACTTCGGAAAGTTTTTTCTTAAAAACAAGATTCCTTGTCTTTTGATAAGTTTGTTTTTATTTAAGGGAAACCCCCCACATTCTCGATTTTAATTTTTCAAGATTTTCAATGGGCTGGTAAATCAATACCAATGCTTGTTAAGGTTTGTAACTTTACACATATATAATTGAAGATTTAAAATAGAAGAAAAATAATTTACAAAAAATTTTTGTTGTTGTTTTTTGTAATTAAAGAAAAGTCCTTAGTTTTGATGGCGTGCATTATAACTCCTCACTGGAACATCGGAATCCGAAAATTCCAACGATGTTAGAAAGAGTACATGTCTGAACTAGGATTATTGACTTCGCTCTAAAATTAACAAAATGGCGGACCTTTGAAAAAATATTTTTTTTTTGGAAAATCGCCAATTTTTTACCAAAACCAAAGATAAAAAATAAGGAAGGTCTTCACCGATTGGCTTTATCCTAGTTCATACGATAGCTATACACTCACAGAGAAACGTGTAAAAATTTGAAATCGATTGGGTTATTAGTTTTTGAGTTATCGTGCCCGCTATTCGCAAAAAAATGTTTAGAGAAAAACGCGTTTAAAGTTTGAGAAGCCCTTCAGCCGTCACTTGATGCTGACACAATAAATCGGCTATATCTTCAAGAGTTCTTGAGATTTTCATTTGAAAATTTGTAGGGACATTCTTTAATTAGTGTAGATTCGAATAATATCAACAAAAAATTTGACCCCGAGAATGGGGGGAGGGGGGGTCCCCTTAAGTTTATTGAGAACAAAAATTGATTAGGTTCGATGATTTAGAGGAATTTTTCCACAAAGGCGGAAGGCAAATAGGTTCATGATAATTTATAGGGAGATGTATTTTGGGAAAAGTCTAGGCATTTATCTTCGACTAACGACTTATAAAGGCTTCTGTCGTCGATAAAATGTGAATGAAGGCTTCCATAAATAGGAGTATAAAGACTTCTATCTCCGATAAAAGGACTTCTATCTCCGATAAAAGGACTTCTATTATTTCGGATATAAACAACATAAAAAGGCTTCAATCGTATATAAAAGGCCTAAAAAATCTCTCAATTGTTAATTGTGGAGTTTACTTTGCTATTCACTTTTCCCGCATCGTTTATTTCTTCTTCAACTCTGCCATGATCATTCAATCCACTCAAATCTTTTCAAATCGTCCTTTCTATTTAAAATCTATGAGCACATATCGGTATTTAGCATACCTTCTGCAGTCTTCAGAACGTGAAGGCAAAAAATCTATAAGTTAATCAATTTTTGTTCTCAAAAAATTTAATCGGTTCTTATAAGTTCAGGTGGGATTCCTGTGAAACCAATGAAAACAAATAACCGGTTTTTGGATTAAGATGTAGAAAAAATCTTCATAGATTGAAGACGAATTTCAATCTGAAGAAAGATACCTAGCCTTGTGATCTGAAGGCTCGCATTTTTGAAAAAAAAATACAAAAAATTGCTTGAAGGTGTTTTTTATAATGGGAAAACTTTTTTTTCATTCTTAAAAACAACATTCCATGATATTTGAGTTTTTGTTCTAAATTTTCATTGTGGTACAAATCGGGTTGATGATTCAATGTCTCTCTTTAGAAAAATGATTTCGCACTTCAACATGTATCAACCGATTCTCGCTTAATAAGGGTTTATCATTATAATATAGTTTTTAAAATTTATTGAGAACAAAAATTGATTAGCTTTGAAGATTTTGAGGCAGTTTTCTACTTGGGTGTCACAGGTTTCTTATTCCGACGACCGCAATAAGGGTCTCATTTTACTTCAGGTTTCTTCAGAAATATTTTAATATCTTGATGTCCTAATATTTGTTCCGCAAACTGGGCTAAATTTTGCAGAGCTTATATTTTTCCCTTCGGATGTAAAATTTAATCACATGTTTTCCTCCCACTTTTTCAGATGAAGAAATCGGTGGCACCTTGGGCATGGCTGCTTTCGTGAAAACCGATGATTTCAAGAAACTCAATGTTGGCTTCTCTTTGGATGAGGGTATTGCCTCGACCGATGATGTTTATAATGTGTATTATGCTGAGAAATATATTTGGCGTAAGTAGAAGTCATCCATCCACATCTTTCCTTTCCAGTTTTGATTTAAAAATCCCATTTTCTTTTTACAGAGGTCCATTTCAAAATTACCGGTCAGGCTGGCCACGGTTCGTTGTTGCTGAAAAATACCGTGGGTGAAAAACTGCATTATATTTTAAATAAAATGATGGCCTTCAGAGAACATGAGGCGAAACGTTTAGAATCGAATCCGAATTTGTCAATTGGTGATGTGACCATGGTGAATTTGACCACAATTAATGGTGGGGTGCAAAGTAATGTGGTGCCGGCCTCTTTGAATGTTGGTTTTGATATTCGCATTGCCATTGATGTTGATCCCAAGGAATTTGAAAGTCAGGTAAGTGGTGAGAGGGGTTTGAGGGGAAACATTGAAATGCTTTTGGCAGAGGGCCAGCATTTATTTCAAGGCCTTTTGTATTACCCATTGATACACAAAGGCGAGGATTATATTTATCCATATCGATGACTATTGAAGATGACACAAATAATCCGGCTGAGGGCATTTGAGCACCACATTCGATTGCTAGCGAAGATTATCTTCATAGGGCCTTTTATCAAGCATTTCCTCATTTCCTCTGGGTGATCCAGAATACTGGACCCCAAAACCACATTTGTAGGGGATTAATTCACGTAGGTTTAAGGACGGGCGAGATTCCCAAACAGATCTCGTTTAAGAATATTATTGCTTACATTTTTTCTTTTTATTCCATTTTACTTTTTCTTCAGAACAATTTCTAACATTTTTTGAAAACTTTTCCATTGTCTTATCCTGCCTTTTTTCTTTTTATTTCATTTTACATTTCATCACCTTTCTTTTACCTTTTTTCATAACAATTCCTTAGATTTGTTGAAACCTTATTCCATTTTCTCCTCCTTTCAGCTCCTCAGATGGTGTGAAGAAGCTGGTGGCGGCATTGAATTGGCTTTCGATTTAAAGCAGCCCAAAATTGAGGCAACTAAAATCGACGATTCCAATATCTTTTGGGTTGCCTTTGAAAAGTGTTTGACGAAGGATATGTGAGTCGAAATCATATTCCTCTCGAAGTTCTTTTTTCAAATGTTTCGTTTTCGTTTCTTCTAGGGGCTTGAAAATCCGCAAACTGATACTCCCCGGTGGTACCGATAGCCGTTTTATTCGCCAATTGGGCATTCCTGCCCTGGGTTTTTCACCCATGATCGAAACACCCCTCTTGTTGCACGATCACGATGAATACTTGAAAGCAGATACCTATTTGAGAGGCTGTGAAATCTATGTAAATCTAATTACATCTCTGGCCAATGCTTAAATTCTGGAATGGAGGAATTTCGATTTTATTTCTGAAAGAAATCAAGATAAAATGTGTTCATTAAATTGTATATAAATTTGTAAATAATTGTAGATAAAAATAAAAAAAGATAGTAAATTGTTGGACCTCACTTCAATATTTTGGGAATACATTTTCATATTTCACCCATCAAAGCCTCATGGGAGAATCAGATGGATGTGTAAGCAGTCTAAGATTGCCTGAACTAGTTTCGCTACAATTTGAGGTTAGCTATAACCTAGGTGTTTATGTCTAATAAAATCGCAATGGAGGCAAAAATCTTGAAAATAAGATTTACAATTCACAAAATGGATACCAGACTATTCCGTTATATTTGTTCGAACGAATGAGGACCTTTTGGCCCCCATCTTCAAGTCTTATCAGAAATGTCTGGCTAAAAAAGCTAAAAGATATATCTGAAATGAATATTCAGGAAATTTATCAGACAGATCAAAGATTGAAAATGATCCTGGTATAATCTTTAACTTCGACTCCATATATGGACATCTTTGTGCAGAAATTAAAAGCCATCCTTGAATATATATAGCTTTCGTCAAAATCGGAAGACAAAAAATTATTTAAACTAATCAATTTTTTAAGTGATTATTTATACTCTTTCGAGTCGAGCTTGATGATCTAAATTTTGCAATGAAAAGGAAAGCCAGGAGAAGAACCTACGTACCCACCATTATGCGACGCATTTCGCCGTTGGTTAAGCGGCTCATCAGGCATATTGGGCTATGTGGCTTTACAAAGGTCGTACGTTGATAACTTGTATTTATTCCGCCCTGATGCGAAACTTGCATATGCGAATTAAATTCAAATTTGTCAAAGTTCGACATTTGTCTTCATTCTAGGAACAGTCCTTTTCAAAGCAGATTTTTGTTGTAGCGATGGATAATTAATCCACACACCTACAATTGCTTCCATGGTATACACATGTTTTTGCGCAACCGTTTTGGAAGTGTGTTGATGGCTCAGAACGTTGAGTGGTATTGGCAACATTTGTGTTGCTCCGAGGACCTAGGTTCGAGCCCTAGCCAATTTTTGTTCTCAATAAATTTCAAGAAATATATATATATGAACAGACCACGAGAAGGCGGAAGGATTTCTAAGGGATTTATGACAAAATACAATCCATAAAAAAAAGCGGAGCCTAATTTTTCCTATACACATATAGTGAGCCTTGTAGTCTGTCGACTCGAACTTTTCCACAAAGAGAATTGATTGAAAAAATCCTCATAAATTCAGGACTATTTTCTTGAAATAGGAAACCAATTCAGAAGTTTTCTCTCTCTAAAAATATAGGCTCTGATACTGAGTATTTTTCCTACACAAGAAATGGTTCTTATCTTTTGAGATCTTTTATATAAATTAGAGTTGTACAGTTCACGAACGAACTAGTTCAAATGAACGATTCACTTAAAAGACCGATTGAAGTAGGTCTTACAAATTCGTTCTTTTTAGTTCATTAAAAGAACGAACTGGAACAATCGTCCCTTTTAGTTCAGATGTGAGCATTTTACTGACTTAGTTCGATTTGGTCTAAATGGAAGCGAAACCGATCGAGTTTTATTTTGCATGGGATATTACAGCGCTCCCATTTAGTAAACACTAATAAAAATATACATGTTGGCAAGTAATTTTTCAATTATTCTAAAACTTTTCTTTAAAAATCTACGCCTTCTAGGTCCACATATTCTTTGGAACCTTTTTTATTCCACGCCCTATAAGTTCATCAAATCTTTTGAAAGATTTATTTAAAAATTCACACCTTATAGATCCATAAACTCTTCTTATTTGTTTTCATTTTAATATCCTCGCCATATAGGTCCAAAAGTATCTTACAAGAACTCAAACTATCAACTGAAGGAATCGGAGAGCGATGAACTATTAAAAGAATGACCGAAGTAAAACGGCCGTTGAATAAAAGAGCTTAATTGCGAACGGTTGAACTACTGAACTAGAAGACCGTACTAGTTCAGTCAAAAGAGCTGAATTAAAAGAGCGATCAGCCAAATGAACTAGATAGAACAACTCTAATATAAATTTTCTAGTTCTGGCCAAAGTCCGCTTCTTTACTAGCTTTATTTGAATTTGCTACAATTTTCAGGTTTAAAAAGTCTTCTAAAGTTCGCAAATGAACTTCAATGTTTCACTGAACGGAGTAGAGAAAACTAATTCAATACCTACAAAGATATCAGGCCTGTGGAAACATTATGAATGACATACATTTTACTCCTCCCACACGAACCATTCATTCAGAGAAATATTTATTTTTTAATAATAATGACCAGAAAGGAATTTTTCCTTTATCAATACCTTTGAAAGGAATGAAATTTTTGCATCGAAAAATAATCTCTCAAAAGTTCGGGGAGACCCAAGTTAGATAATTAATTTTTGTTCTCAATAAATAAAAACGATACATTTTTACAACTGAAGTTCTTATGGACGCCCACCTTTTGTCGGATCAAACTCACACTCCAAAAGACGTTGATACCAACCGTACTGGTGTTTAGATATGAAGAATGAGTAATAGTGCAGACAAATGAGGCAGCACTTGGAGTGTTTGGGAAAAAAGTCTCCGAAAGATCTACTAGCCGATATGAATGAACAAAGAGCTATACTACCTATACACGATCATCGACATAATCAGACATATCGAGCGACTACGGTGGCTAGGCCCTGATGTGGGAATGTATGAGGATGCCCCCTGATGGCTAGACCATGTTGTGAGAGTGGATAAGGATGCCCCAGTTCAAAAGGCAAATAAAAGCGAGCCCATTGATGGTTCCCGGAGGAGGGATATGCCAAGAATTCAATGGAAAGTTTTAGTGAAAGATAACATATCGAAATATGGTCTTTCAAATTGAAAACCCAGGAAAGTTCCGCTTACGGTTTTTGTCTCGAGCCAGCTAATTAAGTAAGTACATATTTATGAAGAAGGTCCGCAAGGAGATTTTAATAAACAAAAAAAAAGAGTTAGAAATCATTTCTTTCTTTTATTAGCGGATAGCAAAAAGAATAAATATATTTTCGATCAGAATTCAACGCTGGCGAGAGTTCTGGTCTAAAAAAAATCTTCTGGGACAAATTTCTTAACTAAATATTTTCTACAAAAATTCTAGGAACTTGAGCGCATTTTTTCAAAGAGTTTTTGTAGATATTAACAAAAAATATTTCTTCAACCGGAATGCTGACTTTTTCCTCCCCCCGAGAAATCTGCGAAAATAAATTATAAATAAAAACCAGTAAGGAAAGTAGTAAAGTCGGACTGGGCCGACAATATGATACCCTTCACCACTTTGGGTATATTCTACATACATATGTTTCCTAACAGACGTCGCCTTTTCGAAGGAACATTGACATGAAATTGAACGAACTTAAATCGAAATCTAACACGATTTTCTAGAAACTTAGCACACGAGCTATGGTAGGGTCAGATTTCCATCTCAAAGGCAAGAACAACAACATATATAAAAGGGGTTCTTAGAAATACTTCAACCTACAAAACAGCCAATTATAGTAACTTCCGTACATTGTACAAAATTGTGTGCCGGTCGGTCGGTCGGTCAAACTTTTGGTCTTTAGTGCATAATTTATTTATAAATCTAAATGTTAACCGATTTTCACGAATCTTAGCACACAAAATTTCGTGCAAATCTGAACCGATTTTCTCGAAACTTAGCACATATCATTCTGGACCTAATTCAGAACCCTGAGCCAAATTTCAGGCAAATCGAAAGATATATAGGGACTTTGGTGCCCCAATTTACCTTAAATCGGACAAAACTATATACGGGAGCTATTTCTAAATCTGAACCGATTTTCTTCAATTTTAATAGGGTTCGTCCTCGTTTCCTTTTGTATGTTACAAACGTATGCACAAAGACATAATACCCTGTACCACAGTGTGGTGAAGGGTATAAATATACCAAGAACCAGACTTGTGCCAATTTAACGATCTAATCAATTTTTGTTCCCAATAAATTATACAGAAATTATGTCGCTATGAACTAGTCGAAAATAAATAGAAGGACTATTGAAATGTTGAAAAATTTTGCTTCGTATAAAATTTTTCTTACTTTAAAAGTATACCTAATCAACTAATCAATTTTTGTTCTCAATAAATTATCCACAATATATATTACGATAACTTTGTCCATAGGGATCAAAAGGGGTCTTTAAATGTTAAAACATTATCAGAATATGAGCTGTTATTTTCCCTTTAAAAAAGCTACTCAATAAAGCGGGTTCTAATTTTTTTCTATGGCAAGCATGAACCGCTGCTTGTAAAAATTACATTCATAGAAAAAAAAAATATTAATCGGAATCTGTTTTTTCTGAGACTTTTTCTATTGGGAAATAGCACCTCATCTTCAGAGAAATTTTTAAGAGTCTCAATTTTTGAAGACCCTTTCAGATTCTTCTAGGCAAGTTTGAACAAATTTTTACAAAAAAAAATCTAAGAATTTGTTTAAAAACTAGTCCGAAAAATTCCAAAAAAAAATTTAAGTTTTCTAAACTAATCAACATTTGTTCTCAATAAAATATTCGAAAACGTATCGCGATAAACTTGTCCAAAAATAGAAGAGCTCTTTGAATGTTTTGCCTTTAAAAATGATCAGAAGATGAGGGGTTAATTTGAAAAAACAGGTTTAGAGTTTTTTTCTATCGAAATAATTGGTCGACTACTTCCATAATTTTTTCTATGGAAAAGTATAAACTTTATTCTGGCAGTTTTTTCCATATGGAAACTAATCCTCATATTCTAAGAATTTTTTAACTTTTTTTTTCTTAACTTTTAAAGACATCTTCAGATAAAAACTAATGTAAATTCTTTCCTTCAGTGAATTAGGGATAAGTAAATCGACTTTCGACTAATCGATTAATCGACTTTTTGTATTGAAAAGTCTAAAAGCCGAAGTCGACCGAGATCGACTTTCGATTTTCCTCATAAATTCTTGGTTTATTATCACAATGCCGAAATTGTCTAAAAATTACACATTCCAGAAATCTTTTTCATCTGTTGACAACAATTCTTATAAAAAATTAAATTTTTAGTCGATTTTGCTTTAGTTAATAAAACTCGAAAATCGATTTTGAGGTTTGACAAAATCGAAAGTTCGAAAAGTCGACTTTTTAGTCAAAGGCAAAAATCGAAAATTCTAAAAATCGACTTTTTGGTCAGAAGTAAAAATCTAAAAGTCGACTTTTGCGCTCGACTACGTATCCCTAATTTGAATTTTGTTTTTGCAAAATAGTCAGACTGAATCCCAGTTTGTTGTTTTTATAAAAAAAAAAAACAACTATTTATTAGTGGGGAATGTATGGCTTTGTTTGCCGAGGGGTAAGGCAGAGAAGACCATGGTTTCGGATCACGCCATTGATCCTCATCAGTTCTCTTAATTTTTTGTTGGGATATTCTCCCCAAAAGCTATTGCTTCTATACAAAAAATCTTTCATATACCCAAATGCCTCAGACAGGATTCAGCTTAAATGAAAATATCTTCCTTCGAAATGTACGCATATCATGTGTTCAATGGCGAAAATTGCTAAATGATTTTAATTTATAAATATGTTTAAGTTCTCCGCCTGTAAAGCTTATAAATATGTATATGTTGAAAAAAAATGCCAATCGACATACATGAAATTTATTTTTCATTTTATTTTCCATGTTAAAAAGGGTTGCCATTATCAATTTCTCATATGATACTACCTTCCATAATTATGCCAAGATGTAATCAGAAGCTAAGAATGATTTATTCTCAAAATTTAAAAGTCTTCCAGAATTCCTATGCCTTGAGACTAATCAATTTTTGCTCTCAATAAATTATACAGAAATTGCGCCATGATAAATTCGTCCAATAAAAGCAAAAACGGTCTTGAATAACGGAGGAATTTTTCCACATATGAAAATTGTTCAGTACTTTAAAGCATCTAATCTAATCAATTGTTGTTCTCAATAAATTATACAATCATAGATCACGATAAAAAAGAAGCAGTAAGGAATCTTTAAAAATTGTGACCTTTAAAAAGATAAGGAGCTATATTCCAAACCTCGAAAAATCAAGCTCGGATTTAATATATAGAAAAAAGATGCATAGCTTCTGGGATTTTTTTTCTGTAGCAAAAAATCGAAATCTCTGTTTCTGAGGTTTTTTCTATAGCTCCTTATCTTTTGTGATTTTTTAAGGTTTTAACTTTTAAAGACAGCTTCAGGTTCGCCTTTTGAAACGGATGGCCCTCAGAATGTTTGTTTCTATAGCAAAAAATACATCTAAAATTTTTTTCTATAGAGTTTTTCTTTTTGGCAAATTAAGGTCCTCCCCTTAGGTTCTATACCTACCCCTCATATAGTTGAAAAATGAATCTTAATAAATAAAAAATAAATTCACTTTATTTGAACATTTAAACATTTGAACATTTGCTTTAATGAATAACATGATGAGAAAAAATTTTACTATTTTTCTGCTTTCTTTCTTTTTCCTTCTTTCTTGGGGTTTTTTGTTTTTGTTTTAGCTTAATGTATAGAGTAGAGAGAAGAGAGTATGACTGGTTGGGTTTTGTTTTTTTGTTTTAGGTTAAATTTTAATAATATTTTTGTTTAGGTTATCTTCTGCTTCTTGGGTTCCATGCTTTAAGTTTTTTTTCTTTAAATAGGTTGTTTTTCTTTGTGATATTAATTTCAGGTCCAGAATTTGAAAATTTCTTCTTTGTTAGATTTTCTTTTGTGAATGCGGCGGAGGATGTTGGTTGCACCTTGTCGTCGTTCTTCTTGGGGGGTTCTGTTGGGTTTTTATTTCCATCTTCTTCTTAGTTATTTGGATTGTTGGTTTGTGCGTGAGTTTGAGGGGGTCGCAGATGTTCACGACGTCGATGATGATACCATCTTTTCGAATCTCTTGGTAGGCAGTGATGTGATGAGTTGTCCCCACACTAGGGTGCCCAGACCAAAGAATATACACCACAACCATTGATCGAGCGAGAGAGCTTTTGTGGAGAAGGCCATTTTGCCGTATTGGACAATTATGACCTGCAAGGAGAAAGAGAAGAGAGTTAGATTGGATCTCCTATTTCTGTTTTTGGGGTTATGTTTTTACCTGTGATACAACAGTGGCGATCCAAATGCTGTAGAAAATGGGATTTGTAAAGAATCCCTCCAGGACATTACGCTGTCCATGGATTTTGCGTGCATTGATTTCATTGAACAATGTCATCATGACAAAAGTGTTGAAAATAATTGTGAAATGTTGAGTGGGACCGGCTGATAAGGGTTGGCCGCGGCCCGATTCAATATCCAAAATCCAATCACCTGGGAAAAGAGGACGAAAAAAATTAATATCTCACTTTAAAATATGCTAAGCTTGGGAGGACTCAAATTTTTCTACAGAAAAATAGCCTCAGGAACAGGGTTTTTCTGCAGAACAAATTAGTTTTGTGGAGAAAAAACAACAGCCTCGGAATGTAAGGTCTCGATTTTTTCTCTATTAATTTTAAAAGAGGAGGTAAAAAAAAAATATTTTTACTTACCCACAAACAATAGACCGAAAATAATCACCAATTGATAGAATGCCTGACCCAAAATATTCTTTAACATGGTGGCAGAAATCAGCGGTTTCGTACGGCCATAGGGTTTACGCAGCAACAAGTCGGGAGTGGGCATTTCTGTGGCCAAAGCCAAAGAGGCCAGGGTGTCCATAATCAAGTTGACCCACAACATTTGAACGGCCTGAAAAAGAAAGGAAACCATTATCAGAAATTGCATTCGAAATTCATTTCATTTTCCCCGCTTACCTTCAATGGCGAATCTTGCACAGCACAGGCACCAATGAACGCCACAATAACAGCCACCACATTTACGGTCAATTGGAATTGCAAGAATTTCGATATCGAATCGTAAACGTTACGACCCCACATAACAGCCTTAACAATACTGCTAAAGTTATCATCGGTTAAAATGATATCGGAAGCCTCTTTAGCAACATCGGTACCAGCAATACCCATGGCAAAACCAACATCAGCCTTCTTCAAAGCCGGACCATCATTTGTACCGTCACCAGTGACGGCTACAACTTCACGATTGTCACTTACAGTACTGTCAATAATACCTGGAAATAGAGAGAGAGAGAGGTGAAATAGAATTTAGATTAAAGGTAAAATTAAATAAAAAGACAAAATGAAACAGTAACCTGAGAAGCTGATGTCCCTATTTTTTCCGTAGAAAAAAAAAATTGTCTGAATCATTGGAGACCGATAATTGTTAAGCTAATTAATTTTTGTTCTCAATAAATCTTATATAGACGACGTGATGACAGCCCCAATAAACGGAACGATAATCTACTACGGATTTTTTCCAAAGAGGATCAAAATTTGTCCTAAGAAAAAAACCTCAGAAGTTAAGGCCCGATTGTTCCCAAGCAAACCCCTTCAAGCGGAGTATCGTTTTTTTAACAGACGGATACAGAGAAGCGATTTATTTCTTAAAACCCACCGGAAGGTGGCAAAGTATCTTGTATGGAAAAGTTCTAAGCAATCGACCATTTCCTAAAAAGAAATAGCCCTAGAAGCCGATTGGAAACCTAATCAATTTTTATTCTCAATAAATCTGTTAAAGACGAGGTCAAGACATTCCTTATACACTAAGGAACAATATACTCTATGGACAAAAAACATTCAGAATCAAAGAATCGTTTTTTTTTTCCAAGGAGGACCGAAATTGTCCTAAGAACGAAAATCTCAGAAGCTTGAATCCGATTGTTCCCAAACAAACCCCCTATAGCGGAATTTGTTGTCAAAAGACGAATACTGAGGAACGATTTTTTCCCAAAACCCCCGGAAGCAGAAAAAAAGTCATCAAAATCCATCATATGCAAAAATGTTCAGCCACCGAAGTTTTCCTAAAAAATAGCCTCAGAAGCCGATTAGAAAGCTATTCAATTTTTGTTCTCAATAAATCTGTTAAAGTCAAGGTTAAGTTATTACTTATAGACGAGCTGAAGGGAGATTCAATATACGACGAGGAATATAAAGTAAGGAACGATTTACTCCTACGAAAAAAAACCTTCGGAATCATAGGAATTTTCCAGAGAACAAAATTTGCCATATGGAAAAAATCAGAACCTATAGTCATTGTTTCAGCAGAGAATTGTCAGAGGGACGCTGAGCACCTATTTTTTCCCAGAAAAAATCCCGGAGACTGAAAAGATCCATAGAAACTGATAATCAAATTTTCCTATAGAAATCAAGCAGCTGAGGATCATAATTTTCCTCCGCAAACAGGCGTTTTCCTGTTTTCAATTTTTGTTCTCAATAAATCTGATCAGAGATGGTCTTATAGACTTGCTAAAATGGGTTCTTATAGACCAGCTGAATTGAATTTTAATATAGCAGCTATGACGGCTGTTTAGAGGCCAGTTGATGCGGATGACTTATATTCAGATCGATCCAATACGAACGAAAATCCGTAGCAAATATAGAAATTTCTACAGCATGAGTAGATGTGAATGGAAAAAATGTCCCTGGAAGGGGGAAAACACATTTTTGCATAGAGAAATAATTCTTCGAAGCTGAGGATAAAATTCTTATCATAGGCCCAATCGAAAAAAAATCAATTTTTGTTCTCAATAAATCTGATCATATGTAGGATTATATACTTGCGGACGTGGGTTCTTATAGACCAGTTGGATTGGATTTTAATAAACCAGCTATGGTGGATCTTTAGAGACCAGCTGAAGCTGAGGATTTATGTTCTGATCGGTCGAAGCAGAGAATTGATAAAAACAAAAATCCACAGCAACTATGGAAATTTCTTCAACATGAGTAGATGAGAATGGAAATGCAAAAATATTCGAAGGGTAAAACACATTTTTTGCACCGAGAAACAATTCTATGAAGCTGAGATCAAAATCTGAGCTTCATTAGATAAGCAAATCAATTGTTGTTCTCAATAAATCTGAATAAAGATGGTGTTATAGACCTGTTGAAGCGAATCTTTAATAACCTACTGAAGTAGACGACCTACCAGCAGCTCAAATGGATTCTTCCTCAAATTGATTGTTCCAACTGGTCTTATCGACCAGTTGAAAGTATTTTTTATGCCAGCTGAAGGGGTCCTTTATAGACCAATTAAAGGTTACCTTTATAGATCAACTGAGGGTGGTCTTTATAGAACAGATTTAACAGAAAAATCTAGAGAGAACATGTCTATTGGTTTTTTTTATTGAAATTATTCTAGAGACCTCAGATCTCTCTGTTTTTCAGTACAGAAGAAATTCTAGATAACCAGGTTTCGTTGTTTTTCTATGAAAAAAATTTAGAAATCACAGGTCTTTTGGTTTATCCACAGAAAAAAATATAAAGACCCAGGTCTTGGTTTTCAAAATGAAAAAAAATCTAAAGAACACAAGACTCTTGGTTTTTCTATAGACAAATATTCTGGACACCCTAGGTCTCATGCTTTTTTAGAGGCTTCTAAAGACGCCCAGATTTTAGGCTAATCAATTTTTGTTCTCAATAAATTTTACCTTTAACCAAATTATATTTATCCGTTGGGGAAGAACGAGCCAGGACACGCAATTTCGGCCACACTTTGTCGATTAAATGTTGTTGGATCTGAAAGAAAAAATAGGTATTAATTTTTGCAATTCCTCTTTCATAAAAAATAATCCTTACATTGCCATTATTATCACGAATACGACGATTAAATTCTTTACCCTCCAATATCAAGAAATCATCGCCCGGTTTCAAAATACCACACTTCGTGGCAATGGAACGTGCCGTATTAATATTATCACCGGTAACCATGCGCACGGTAATACCGGCACGTTGACATTTACGGATAGCCTCTGGTACCTCTGGACGGACAGGATCTTCAATACCCACCACACAGAGGCAGGTCAAATTGGACATAATACCAGCTTCATCATCCCAATTGGGTTCACGATCAATCGATACTTCGTTCATGGCAGCTTTACCGGGGACGAAATCACGATAGGCAATGCAAATTGTGCGCAGACCATCACAGGCCATGGGTTCGATTACCTCGCGGATCAAACGTTCTTGCATGTCGGGAGTGAAACGTTCCAAGACACCATTGTGACCGAAAATGTAGGTACATCTGGAGATAGAAAATTGATTAGAATTTGCAGAACAAATTTCGTGTATCTTTTGGAGACTTACTTAGTGAGCATAATTTCGGAAGCACCTTTACTAAATAGACGATAACCACCATTGCTTCTAGGAATCACAGTACCCATGCTCTTGCGCACCGAATTGAAGGTATAGACCCGAGTGAATTTATCTTCAGTGATTTCATCACGTATGGACTGATATTTAACACCCAGACCCTGGACAAAGCCCAATAGGGCACATTCGGTTTTGTTGCCCACCTGGGTGGGTAAATCTTCGGGTGTGGGACCGGGCTAAAAGAAAAAATATTTTTGAAAAATTATGGAATAAAAATCTTTGGTGTGCGGACTCACCATAATATTGGACGTATAGGCGGAATTAACCGAAATACCCTGGGTTATCAAATTGGCCACATTCTGTGGTATGTCGTTGTATTTCGGCAGGACTTTGCATAACTTTTCGCAAATATATGATTGAACAACGGTCATCCGATTTGTTGTCAGGGTACCAGTCTTATCGGAACAAATGGCAGTGGCATTACCCATGGTCTCGCAGGCATCCAAGTGACGGACCAAATTGTTGTCTTTCATCATTTTCTGGAAGAGACAGAGAGAGGAAAAATAAAGGTTATATTTTTTTGAAACTAGGGGTCTTGAGAATTATTTAAAGAAAAAAAGTGAATGGGCTCCTGCGTTTTTTTTTTTTATAGAAAAAAATTGAAGACCTGGGGTCTGGGTTTTTTCCTATAGAACAATTTCTATAGACTCCATTTCTCGTGGTTTTTCTGCAGACTTCTGGAGGCACGCGGATGTTTAGGCTAATCAATGTTTGTTCTCAATAAATAGTATCTTTAATGAACTGACCTGGTCTAAAATTTTTTTAATATATAAAAAATCCGGGTCTATAAAAAAATCCGACCTGGTGTTATTAGAATTCTTTTGTATAGAAAAAAACGAAGGTTCTTGAGATGTTTTTTTCGATAACAAAAAATCGAAAAGCTGTTTTTTGAAAAATTTTTATATAGAAAAAAATCGGACGTGGGTCTTGAGAAGTTTTTCTATGGAAAAAATCGGACCTGTGGTTCTGAGAATTTTTTTTTCGCCCGCATTTTTGGATAATTAATTTTTGTTCTCAATAAATCGTACCATTAAATTTTTCAATAGAAAAAATCCGACCTGAAGTTTTGAGAATTTGTTTCTATAGAAAAAAAATTAGACCTGGGGTCTTTAGAATTTTTTTCTATAGAAAAAAATCGAAGACTAGTGGTCTTGAGAATTTGTTTTCTATAGAAAAAAATCGGATCTGGGGTCTAGAAAATTTTTTTCAATAAAAAAATCGATAATCAATTTTTGTTCTCAATAAATTTTTATGTATAAAAATCGGACCTAGGCTCTGAAGAATTTTTTTATTGAAAATATATAGAAAAATCAATAAATGTTTATGTATGAAAATCTGACCTAGGGTCTGAAGAATTTTTTTCTATTGACAAAAATAGGACCTAGGTTCTGGAGAATTTTTATATATAGAAAAAAATTCGAAGATCTGGGGGTCTTGAGAATTTTTTTCTATAGAAAAAAATTCGAAGACCTGGTGTCTTGAGAGAAAAATCGGAACTGGGTTCCTGAGAATTTTTTCTATATAAAAAAACTGACGTGGGGTCGTGAGAATTTTTTTCTAAAGAAAAAAATCCGACCATAGGTCTTAAGAATTTTTTCCTATAGAAAAAATCGGAACTGGGTTCCTGAAAAATTCTCAAGACCCCAGATCGGTTGTTTTCATAGAAAAAATTCTCCAGACCCCAGTTCCGATTTTTTTCTACAGAAGAAGAATTTTTTTCTATTGACAAAAATAGGACCTAGGTTCTGGAGAATTTTTATCTAAAGAAAAAAATTCGAAGATCTGGGGTCATGAGAATTTTTTTCTATAGAAAAAATCGGCCTGGGGTCTTGTAAGTTTTTCTTATGAAAAAAATCGATCTGGGCTCTTGAGAAGTTTTTGGAATACTCTTAGGAATTTTTCTAAATCACTTACCTTAACCGAATAGGCCAACGACAGGGTAACAGCCAATGGCAAACCCTCCGGTACAGCCACCACCAAAACGGTCACACCAATAATCAGATGCTTGACGAAATGATTGGCATAGGTGTTCTTCCACTGCTTCTCTTCGATGACAAAGGTCTTGACACAGAACTGAATGACCAAAATGATGACCGTCAGGACGGCAATTGTAGAACCGGCATAACCAATTTGTATGGCCAACTTTGTCAATTTCGATTGTAGAACAGATTTTTCCTTCTTACCCTCGGATTCGGGTGCGGAACCGGTGGTACTCTGGACATGATTACCTTCTGTTTCAGACTTGAGACCATCTGAAATGTGAGGAATACTTTTGTTGGCTGGTGGAACTTGTTTCTCCACATCATCTTCTACTTCTTCAACAACTAAAAAAATTTCGTTTTGCGATTTTCGGGGTTGCAGGGGTGGTGTAGCAGGTGGAATTTTTCAGGGGGAGGTCGCGAATGGGGTAATTCATAAAATCAAATGAAATTAAATGAAAATAAAAAGAAATCAAATAAATAAAAATTATAAAAAAAATTAAATGCTTAAAATCTGAACATGAAGGACCCGGGAACCCATTAGGGTCCCCTATGGTTTAGAACTAGGGTTAGTTACTTTTTGAGGTTAGGGGAAATGTTCTATTTTTTGATTGGAAAAATAGGAAAATTTTACAAATGGTGTTTTTTGAGAACAAGCGTGGTAGAACAATTTTTTTTTCCGATTTTCAGGATCACTACTGACCCGTAATACCTAAGGTATTAGGGGTACACCTAATCATAATGTGATAGTTACTACAAGGTTCATTGACTCACAACCAGGCCTTCGAGAAGGACTTCAATTTTTTTTGCAAAGACCAAAGTTTGCGGCATTCCTTTGTTGTTGTTGTTGGGAGGCGAATAAGAAATTAATTTCAAAATTTTATAAATAAATTCCGCAAAATAATTGGATTTAGTTAAAAAAATGGAAAGGGGAAATTTTTTAATAAAAAGGGGTCCTATATTTTATTCAAAATTTAGATTTTTTTACATTTTAACACAATTCAGCTAAGCTGAATTGGGTCAAAATGCGATTACACCTCTCTAAAATCCTAAAACAATTAAAATTTACCAATTCACCTTAGCTGAATTGCAAAATAATGTAATTCAGCTAAGCTGAATTGACTACATTTTAACAAAAACCCTATATTACTATGATATAAGCCAAAAATTCCCCGAAAAACAGCTGCTGAATACAATTCAGCTAAGCTGAATACCATAAAAATTAAATTTTCAGACTTAAAATAGTCAAATTTCAAGGATTTTCTAAAATTCACCTTTGCTGAATTAGTCCCGAGACTGGATTTTCCTAAAAAATCCTCAAGTAATGAAAATTTTCCTACAATTTGCTAAATTTTGCTTTGCTGAATTGCAGAATAGTCTATTCAGCTAAGATGAATTGGTTTCATTTTAAGAAATACTCTATTTAAATATGATATAAAGCTTAAAAGTGCCACAAATTACCTGCTGAATACAATTCAGCTGCAAAATTTCGTCGAACTTTACAATTCAGCAAAGCTGAATACCTTTGTTAAAACGAAAAATACTTTTCTATATCGATTTTAAGACAATTCGAAACACTATCTTAAAATTCAGCTCAGCTGAATTTCAAAATATCGCAGAAATTTACAATTCGGAAAAGCTGAATAGCATGATAATTAAATTTTAATTGGATTTTTTAACAATTCCTAACATTATCTCACAATTCAGCTCAGCTGAATTTCATGATAGCCTAGAAATTCATAATTCAGCTAAGCTGAATACCTTCGTTATAACGAAAAATAACTTCTATATCGATTTTAAGACAAATCGAAACACCATCTCAAAATTCAGCACAGCTGAATTACAAAATATCATTGACAATTAAAATTCAGCGAAGCTAAATAGCTTCGTTTATGTGGAAATCAACTTCTATATTGACTTTTGACCATTTCCTTAAATTTTCTTACAATTCAGCTCAGCTGAATTACAAAATATCTCCGAAATTTACAATTCAGCAAGGAAGAATTGTTTTGTTATTACGAACAATCAACTTCTATATCGATTTTAAGACAATTTAAAACACTATGCCTAAATTCAGCACAGCTGAAATGAAATTCTAATTTAATTTTTGCCCATTCTCTAAGATTATCTCACAATTCAGCTCAGCTGAATTACAAATTATCATCGATATCTACAATTCAGCAAAGCTGAATACCTTTGTTAAAACAAAAAATCAATTTCTATATCAATTTTAAGACAACTCTAAATGCTTTCTCAAAATTCCGCTCAGCTAAATTACAAAATATCGCTGAAATTTACAATTCAGCCGAGCTGAATAGCTTGCTATTTGGGAAAATCAACTTCTAGTTTATTTTTTTTAACATTGTTTTATAATTCATTTATATCATCGAAATTTACAATTCAGCAAAGCCGAAAGCATTTGATTTGTAAGAAAATAATTTGTATGTTGAGCAAAGCTGAATTGCATAATATATATGAAAATCAACCTATAGTTTGATTTGTGATCAGATCCCTATCATATCTCACAATTCAGCTCAGCTGAATTACGAAATTCCGTCGAAATTTACAATTCAGCTCAGCTGAATTACAAACTACCGTCAAAATTTACAATTCAGCAAAAGTGAATAGCTTTATTTTTGTCAGAAAATAATTCCTATGTGAATTTTAATGCAATTCAGCTGTGCTGAATTACATTTTCCTTCCTATATTTACAATTCGGCAAAGCTGAATACATTAGTTTTTGTGAAAATAAACTTCTAGTTTGATTTTGGAGCGGGTCCTAATTAATTATTTCACAATTCAGCTCAGCTGAATTGCAAAATATCCACGAAATTTATTATTCAGCAACGCTGAATAGCTTTATTTTTTTCAGAAAACAATTCCTATGTGAATTTTAATACAATTCAGTTTTGCTGAATTACATTTTCCTCCTGAAATTTACAATTCAGCAAAGCTGAATAGCTTGGTTCATGTGAAAATAAACTTCTAGTTTAATATTTTAACGTTTCCGAATATTATTTTACAATTAAGCTCAGCTGAATTACAAAATATCTTCGAAATTTACAATTCAGCAAAGCTGAATAGCATTATTTTTGTCCAAAAATAACTCCTATGTCGTTTTTTATACAATTCAGCTTAGCTGAATTGCGAAAATTACAATTCAACAAAGCTGAATAACTTAGTTTATGTGCAAGTCAACTTTTAGAGTAATTTTTGACCATTTTCCAACTTTATCTCACAATTCAGCTCAGCTGAATTGCGAAATATCCTCAAAATTTACAATTCAGCAAAGCTGAATAGGTTTCTTTTTACTAGAAAATGTCTCCCAATCGTTTATAATTATATTCAACGTGGCTGAATTACAAAATATCGCCTATGTCTGCAATTCAGCAAAGGTGAATGTTTTGAAAATCTTCAAATCCTTAGATTTTTAGCTTAGCTGAATTGTAATTTTTGACCACACTTAATTGTGGTCCCTTTCAAACACACAGAGTTAGCTACAAAATTTTAAACAAAATTTACCTATAATCGCTTAAATAATTAAAAATAAATTATTTTTTTAGGTTAGTCACTTTTTGCTCTCAGTGTAAAATTAAAAACAAAAAAAATTGTTGTTGTTTAAACAAAAATTAAAAAAAAAAAACAAATATGAGAATAAAAGTTTCAGAAAAAAAAGAGATTAGTCAGTTACAGAGAACAGTTAAAAAGCTTATAAAGCTTCGAGAGAGAAAGAGGATATCCATCACATTCTCTCTTACCTTTTTTCAATTTCTTCTTTTTGCCTTGAGACTCTTCATCGGTGGCGCCCAACAGTGTCAAAATAATACCCGACTGGGAATTGACACCGACAGCGGTGACAACCATTTTGCCGCTACCCTCCATGACATGGGTGCCGGATAATACCATGGGATCGAATTCAACGCCTTTCTTGACGTGATCGGATTCGCCGGTCAACGACGATTCATCCACCTGGTGATGAAAAAAGAGAGAGATTTTATTATTTATCTTCATTAAGGAAAGAGAGGGAGAATTCTCTACCTTCAGGTCATTACTCTGTATGAGAATACCATCGGCCGGCAACAGATCACCATATTTCACTTGGGCAATATCACCAACCACAATATCTGTCACCGAGATCTGACACACCTCACCGCCACGAATAACGGAGAATTTGTGTTCACCCTCTATGCGATTTTGCAGGCCACGAAATTGTCGTTCTTTGGAGTAGTCATTGAAGGCTGTCACGAGGACGACCACAACGACGGATATTAAAATGGCCAGGCCTTCAATCCAGCCATAATGGTCATCTTCTTCTTCCAAAACAGCTGTAAGAGAGAAAAAGAGAAAATTTTTAGTAACGAACCACTTCGTGAGAAGGCGATGGGTCCAACTTACGAGCATCATCATCGGCGGGCTTATAAAACGATAGAATCAAGGAGACTATCGCAGCTACTTCTAAAATAATAAGGGTCACATCTTGC
>NW_026883797.1:0-51950 GCF_032173495.1 Musca vetustissima
TATGTAGTTAGTTATGTAGTCATCGACTGACGAATTGTCTGCAATGATTTCGCAAGTTTACAGATTAATGAACTCTGTATGGTTTTTCGTGTGTCTGTGTGTTTGAGTGTTTTGCTTATGGCGTAATATGGTATAAACAATCATATGTTTTTACCCCAAAAAAGAAATGTGAAAGAAAACCTCGAAAAAAATGGGAAGGGAATATATTTCAGAGCACAATAAGAAACCGCAACTAATGGAAAATATCGTCAGTTTTTTCTGTTTTTTATAAAAGTAAAAAAAATAAATAACTCTCTTAGCCAAACTTTGGTACCGGAAGTATGATTTTGGTATTTTGCGGGAAATTTGGTCAAAAGAGAAATACCACAAAAAAGTCCGAGTATTTTTATATTTGGAAAAAAGGCCAATCACTTAGCAAAAGCTTTTTGAAAGTAAATGAGTTTGTGAGCTGAATATTAAAATAGTATAAAAAACCAAGCACTGAGAGGAATTCCAAAATAACTTAAAGGGACATAAAGTTCGGAGTTTAAAATTTTTATATAAACAAAAAGTGTTTTAAAACGTTTATACCATCACAAATATTTTTTAGCGATATTAAAATGGTAAAGATTTTAACATCTACGCCAAAACCGATATATCGAGATCTGGGAATAAAGAGATATTTCATATGTTAAACTGGACAATTATAACTTACAGGTCGACAAAACGTTTCATACTGCCCATATTCAAAACTACTACAAATAGTAGGGTAGTTAAAGGCTCTCAGGTAATATGGAAACGTTAAATAGTGGAAAAGGGCGGCACCATTGCGTACTTGAAAAATTGAGCCCATAATATACCGACAGTATTTGGCATGAAGGTCTCTTACTCAACTAAAAGTCGAATGTCCAAATTGCAGCTTACTCAAGTGAGAAATGTGGAAAAGTAGATTTCCTACAACAACTGGATATGATAAGTTATTTCTTTTCTTACCACAACCCGCTTTAGAAAATAAGGATGATCTTGGCCGATTAACCCTAGTTCATTAGATATTGTATATGTTACAATTTTGTTACTTTTTTAGTTATGATATTCGCAAAAAACACTGTTTCAAGAAAAATGCGTTTAAAGTTCTGCCATTGCTTGAACCTGATGCAATAAATCGGCTATATCTTTAAGAGTTATAGAGATTTTTTTATTTATTTTTTTTGCAACAGATTATGAGCGGAGTATCCTTAAGTGGATACCCCGATTGACAATATTGTATTGGCGTTGATATATGGCTTCCTTCGTGAAATATGAATATAGATAGATAATAATAGTTACACATTTTCACGAAATTCCAGAAAAAATCAAAAAACGATTAAAATCGAGCTTCAGAATGTCAGCATCTTTTAAAGGTATATGTAGATAAATGTTCGAAAAACGATACATAAGGGATGTGCCCCTCATTTTTTAGGCTTCTATTTTTATTTCGGCACGATGACTATGAAATGAGTGGCTTAGTCACAAATAGAGAACAAGTATAAAAAACCTGAGTTGCCATGTTTTTACCAACTGTCTTTGTACATGTGTTTAGTTTCGTCCGATTTTTTTGTGAATGATACACCGAATTCCCAATATTTGTCGGATTGGGACAAAATTTTGCATAGCGAAGGCAACTGAGGAAAAAATTTTGTGTGATAAGGTTTGTTGAAATCGGTTCAGATTTTGATATAGGTCTTTCGTACCATTTAACGTATATGGTACACCGAAGGGCCTATGTTTGTTCCATTGATACGAAATTTGGCAGATGGTATTAAATTGCGTTTAGAGTGAAAACAAAAAACAAATGGTGTATGCAACGGTTGCTCAATTAGGTCCATGTGTTTATATAGTCCCCATACATAATTTTACTCGATTTCATACAAATGGTACACCAAAGAATCCAAGTCCCGTTTGACATTCAATTTCAATCATTGATTTCAGAATGGTGTATCTATATATCGAGGCCTCCGAACCATAGTATGATAAGTCGACTTAGCATGTTTTAAAGTTCTTTACGTTTATAGATACTACGTTCCTTAATTTAAATTCACTGAAATTTTGGTAATGATCGGCCAATCCAAACCAAAGTTATAAACAAAAAATGTTCTTAGCATGGCACGTACGATTAAAGAAACTTCCATACTTTGAAAGCTTCTACAGGAAAACTCACTTTTCAGACTTAGCATACTATGGTTCGGAGGCGTCGATATATAGATAGCACATTTAATTTCGACCGATTCCATCTCAAAGTTCCTCCAAAGATTCTATGTCTGTTCTATCTAAAGGATTTTGTAGATATTAACATCTCTTGTATGTACCAAAGTGGTTAAGGGTACCATATAGTCGGCCCCGTCCGACTTTTGAACTTTCCTTACTGGTTTACATAAAAGAAGATACATCTTCTACACTTTGGGCGTCAATATCATGAAAAGTTTGCAAAAATAGATCAATAACGATTAAATTTCCTCATATGATTTAATAACTCTTGATTTATAAAGGAGTGAATCCTGATTTCAGTTATGTTAAAAAATTGGCATTATTGCCCATATACATATTCTTGATCAGCATAAAACTCTATGTCAATTTAACCAAGTCTGTTGAGACCATGACAGGATGTATGATGACCTTCGAAATTCATGCACATGCATTACAGAAACTTTAGGTTGTTTAGTAACCCAAATGCGATATATCTGTCCATATGTCCAGTTATTAAGGTCTCTCGCCATTTTCGGTATTTTGAAGTGTTTAAACGCCTTTCCCCACCAAAGTAACCACAATATGACATACCAGGAGGTTGGAAAAACATTTTTGCAGAAAATTTACGATATGCGTCCATCCTCCCCATTTTCAATATTTTAAGGACCTTAGCCTAGTTTCCCGTCGAGAGTCCGAGGTCTTGGAGTCCGAACAATTTATTTTCAGAAAATGTTAATGCCGGCACATTTTTGGTATTTTAAAGGTTTAGCAGGACTTTTCCCACACCCGGGCTTTAATTCGTATTTCGGGAAAATGGAAGAATGGAATGGAATTTCATAATCAAAGAATTTTTAAAATTATGGTGTAGGTCAAAGCAGCATTTTATTTCTTGAAAATGCATGTTTTGGTCCTATAAGAATTTTGAATTTCTGCAAGGACCTGAGGCAAACAAATTTTGGTGTACTACTGACAATTGACCTTCCTACGTTTTTTAAAATTAGCTTGTCATGTTACGAAAAAGATATATCAAATTGTAAAATAAAATATATTTTCTAAACTGGAATGGAATTTTAATATAATATATATTTTCTAAACTGGAATGTTAAAATGATTTGATATTAAGTACCCAGAAGGACAATTTCGCCATAGTAAAGTTTTTGAGTAATAGTGTGATTATTTCTGATGTCATGTCTTCTACGTATATTTCAAGTCCTTGTCGGTGTTTGTATCCTTCTTTTCTTGAGCCATAAACTAAATGTCACAAAACGGGTTTTTGAGCTCAAAATATTCTACAAAAAAGTCCCTCATAATATTTGAGACATATCCTTGAAAGACTATTATTTAAACTTTTCCAGTTTATTCCCTTTTTCTATTTAGAAAAACTTATATATTTGCACTTTATTGAATTTTCTAACCGAATCTTTGTACAGTTTTTAATCAAACTATTTAGATTATATTTTTATATTTCTTGAAACACTTGGATGAAATTGTCTGCTTAAAAGTAAACTGGTTCCGATAAATTTGTAAAGCAAATTTGAATATATTTCCAAGTGCTGTACGCAAAATTAACCCAATCTTTAAGCATATGAGAATTTTTCTACACTTACCCCCAAAGTTAAATTTATATTTGTCTAACATTGTGTTCCATTATTTTGTAATAGCGAAGTGCATTAATTACACATTTTTTCTATCAAATATTCATGATATCTTTCTCCGTTATTACTCTGCATTTGGGCATTGCAAATAAATGACAATTCTATGGTAATTTTTGGAATAAAACACCCAATAAGGGAGCTTATTAAAGTACAAACGAAAGTCTTATCTGGGCCATGAAGGAGGTCACAAATATTGTTTGGCCCCCGTTTGCTATGAACACATAATAATAATAATAATACAAAATGGCCATAAAAACTATTTATTTTGTTTCGGAGGGGTAAATAATAAAACATTGTCAGTAATTTTTTATGCCATAGAAAAATCAAACATGAATAAAAACATAAAATAGTATTGCATTAGAAGCACAAAAAATAAACGCACACAATTATATGGCGTGGCGAATTCTATTATATCATTACACCCAAGCAAAAAAAATGAAACTCTGGCAAAAAAAAAGAGGAGTAAAAGTCCAAAAAAGAAAACACTGACATAGAAATAGTTTAGGCCAAACATTTGGTGGTGAAAAAAATCAAGAAATAAAATAAAAATCGATTAGTGTGGTTCGAAATGCAACAAAAACACAAACATACAAACGGAAGTTATTGTCGGAGACAACAGCAACAACAAAAGTCAGAAACCACCAAACAACCAACTTTTCTTTTTACAACTAATACCAAAATGAACATACTTCTATCACTTCCTGTTTCTTGTCGACAATACAATAAAGAAAGTGTTACATGAAAACCGAAAACTGTGTCAGCTACTTTCAGGATATGTTCGAATAACTTGTCTGATTATATACAACAACAACAATAGCAATGTCTACAACATTTTAATGGCATCAATTTTTTTTATTAAATGTTATTCTTTTGTTACTTGTAGCATACTGTGGTATAGGGTGGAGATTCGTCTGTTACGAGGCATGGGTAGGAAGGCCAAGAAGAGAAATATGTCTGGATTTTTTAAGAATACTATTTTTAAGGATTTTATAGAATATTTTTTTCAAGGCCCATTCGGAGCGTGGATTTTTTAAAGCATATTTTTTGATAGGACATTTTTTTAAAGAATTTTTTTTCAAGGACCATTACAAGCGTGGTTTTTTAAAGAATATTTTTTCAAGGACCAACCAAGGCGTGGATTTTTTAAAGAATATTTTTTCAAGGACCACTAAGCCAATAAGGCGTAAATTTTAAAGAATATTTTTTCAAGGACCACTAAGCCAATAAGGCGTAAATTTTAAAGAATATTTTTTCAAGGACCACTAAGCAAATAAGGCGTGGATTTTAAAGAATATTTTTCAAGGACCACTAAGCCAATGAGGCGTGGATTTTAAAGAATATTTTTTCAAGGACCACTAAGAATATTTTTTCAAGGACCACTAAGCCAATAAGGCGTAGATTTTAAAGAATATTTTTTCAAGGACCACTAAAGAATATTTTTTCAAGGACCACTAAGCCAATAAGGCGTAGATTTTAAAGAATATTTTTTTAAGGACCACTAAAGAATATTTTTTCAAGGACCACTAAGCCAATAAGGCGTAGATTTTAAAGAATATATTTTCAAGGACCACTAAGCCAATAAGGCGTAGATTTTTAAGAATATTTTTTCAAGGACTACTAAGCCAATAAGGCGTGGATTTTAAAGAATATTGTTTTAAGGACCATTAGACCAATAAGGCGTGAATTTTAGAGAATATTTTTCCAAGGACTTTTAGACCAATAAGTCGTGGATTTTAGAGAATATTATTCCAAGGACCTTTAAGTCGTGGATTTTAGAGAATATTTTTCCAATGACCTTTAAGTCGTGGATTTTAGAGAATATTTTTCCAAGGACCTTTAAGTCATGGATTTTAGAGAATATTTTGCCAAGGACCATTAGACCAATAAATCGTGGATTTTAGAGAATATTTTTCCAAGGACTTTCAGACCAATAAGTCGTGGATTTTAGAGAATATTTTTCCAAAGACCTTTAAGTCGTGGATTTTAGAGAATATTTTTCCAAGGACCATTAGACCAATAAGTCGTGGATTTTAGAAAATATTTTTCCAAGGACCATTAGACCAATAAGTCGTTAATTTTAGAAAATATTTTTCCAAGGACCATTAGACCAATAAGTCGTTAATTTTAGAAAATATTTTTCGAAGGACCAATAAGTCGTGGGTTTTAAATTGCTTTCCAAGGACCTTTACGATAATTTTTCATGGACCACGACAAATAAGGAGTGTGTTTTTAAGGAATATTTGTTCAAGATTTTAAGGACCACTAGACCAATAAAGCGTGGATTTTAACGAATATGTTTTCTAGGACCATTACGATTATTTTTTAAAGGACCACCAGACCAATAAGGCTGGAGTGACTCTGTAAAGAATATTTTTCCTAGGACTTTTACGATTTTTTTTTCAAGGTCTATTAATAATGCGTTGATTTTAAAAAATATATATTTTTTAAGGACATCTACTATTTTTAAACACGAATATAACAATAGGACGTGAATTAAAAAAAATATTTTTAAGGACCTCTACGATTTTTTTAAGCACCAATATAACAATAGGGCTTGAATTTGTAAAGAATGTTTTTTGTAGCATCTTTAAGATAATTTTTTTAAGGACCAATAGACAAATAAGGCGTGGAGTTTTTAAAATATATTTTTCAAGGGCCTTTACGAATATTTTTACAAGGACCACAAAACCAATAGGACGTGGATTTTTAAAGAATGTGTTTTCAAGGATCTTTAGGATTATTTGTTAAGAATTTATTATTTTGTTTATTAAAAAAATTGTCCTAAATATATCCTTTAATTCTCTAACAATCTAACCTCGTGTGTCTCCACTTCACCACCACCATGAAGCTCAACGCACAAGTGTCCCATATAGATGATACTTAGTTTGAAAATGTGTCGCTTTGTTGTTCGGATATCGGGTTGAAGTTGTTATTGCTAATATATGTGTGTAAGTTGAGAACGATGTTAAGAAGAAAATGCTTAATATTCACAAAGAGTATGGGGGGAAATACTGAACAATTGTTACAACATTGTCCTGGTAAGAACTTACAATACGCACGCAAGTGTGTAAGAATGAGTAGATGTGTGTGTACGTTCTCTTACATCGTTCGTTGATGCGGCTCATACATATGCAGTTACAGTTTGGGAGTTTTTTTCTGTGATACTACTACTCATACAATGGTGTCTATTACTTTCTGTTTTTTTTCGTTTTTTGGTCTACAGATTGTAGCTTCCTTTTTGGCATTTCGCTTCGAAGCCATGAGTGCGTATGCGAATTTCCATTTTTTGTTTGTGTCTGTTCTTCTTGTTTGCCTCTTTCAATTTAATTGTGTACTTCTCATACATATCCACCATGTTAATAGATTGTTGACATTTTTTTCCGTTCTTGTGTGTTCGTAACATTTTCTTTCTCTTGTTCATATCATTTACAAAAATTGCTTCTTCATGCTCATTCCATGCTTTCGTTGAGTTTTTTTTTTCGTTTAATACACTTAAGATTTTTTTGTTATCGTTGTAGTTGTTGCACATACACATAGCAAATTGTATTAAGAGTTGGGGTCTGTGTTTTTTTGCAAGGGATTTTTGTTATATGTGAATGTGTGTGTGTTTTTTAGGGTATATTTGGAGTAAAGTACATTTTGATTTTTATTACGAAAATCTGAAACAATTTACTCGTTATATATGCGTTTAATGGCACATATCTAAATATATGTGTTACAACAAAAAATGTAAATACTCACACATACATATGAGTATATAACATTAACTCATTGTTTATTGAATTTGGGGAAGACGAAATTGACATTATTAATATAATGGCATTTGTGAGCATATGAACATATACATATGAGACAATTCTCACATTTTGTAGTATGGATTTCAATGTAATTGTAAATAAGTCATTAGTTTAGAGTGTTTTTTTTAATTAATATGGTATGCCAATCTAAAAGATTAAAATGCAAAATAACTCACCCATCCATAATATAATTTAAAATAGAAACATACCTGAAATAATTAGAAAAAAAAATAATTGAATATATTTATAAAGATTAAATATTGTGGACTTATTGTCCATTGAGTAATATCGTAGAAAGACGTATCCTTCGACACCTAAAGGTTTCTGACGATATTTTTAAAACACAATTATTAAAATATGTTTACCTCCTTCTTTTGAAATTCACTCAATTCAATTCAATTGTATATACCAAATATAAAGTGCACCTAATATTTTAACTTACACCATTTTCTACCGGAGCTACCTATCATTCAAACCCTAAATCTTCCAGATACTGATTTAATATAAAAATCTCATTTTCTTTCTAAATCCCATAAAATTTTTAATAAAATGACCCGCATACGAATGTAACTCATATTAATTTGAACCACACAATATTTTCAGCTTTCCTGTAATCACATTTATTAGAACAAAATTAATATCGATGTCATTTTGTGGTTTAATAAGGGAACATTAACAACAGCAGAAGCAGTACCAGCTCAAATTTATTCAATGGAGGTGTATTGGTGGGTGTGTGTGTGTTTTACAAATCGTTCGGAGCCTACACACAAGTACACAGGCATATAATAATTTTACTCCGTTTTTTTACGATGATTATTTAATATTATGGTTGGTTGTTGGATATGTATGTGTACGTGTATGTGAGTGCATCACATGTGAGCTTCTATAAAAACATCGAGCCACTTGCCATACACTTAATTATATTTTGAAATTTATTGGCTTTATTCATTGTGACAGTTGCTGTCATAATATTTTTTCTTCATTATCACCACCATCATTTCAAGAGAAGCGTTAAAAAAATTCATACACATATATTCGGCTTTTTTATTATAGCTTCAGACATTTTTTTATTTGCTTCAATATTTTTGTTGATAATACCAGCAATTGGGGTACACACTTTCTAATACAGCAAAAAACAAATTGTACTCATAATCATTAGTGTCAAGTGTGCGCATGAGGACAAAAAGTTTATAAATTGTTTTTAATAAACCAAATAAATGAAGTCAATTTTTATGGTTCAAATATATATTTTTTGCAGAATTGGAAGGAATTAATATGTGGGGCAAGTCATACACCTATTATTCGTACCTGTGGAGGATTTAATATTTTGCAATTTCTGATTGAGGTTTAAATAAACGAAAGGAGATATATGACTCTAGATATATATTTCTGGAAATTCTTAAAAAATCCATTCAGCTTTGGACCTTAAAGAAAAAATTAACAATTTAAGAACAACAATTTAAACCAGTAAGGAAAGTTAAAAAGTCTGACGGGTCCGACAGTATGATACCCTTTGGGTACATAAAAGAGATGCTCATATGTACAATATCCTGCAGATTATACAGATATAGCATCTTTGGAGCACCGTGAATGGGACGAAATTAAATTTAGACATTTGAGCTAATTTAAAAAAAATTAAATAAATACGGGCAAAACTATGTATGTGAGGTTTATGTAAATCTGGACTTTTTGAGCAACCGTGGCATCCTACAGCACAGTGTACTATCCAATCCAATCTCAATCGGAGAAATACTTATTTTTTGGTGCACAATCTGCATGAACTCAGACAAAAATTACAGTGTTATTCTAATTTTAATTTGGTACGATGTGCACAAACACGGTTTAGATGAAATCGGATGAAAATATATATCGAAGCTGTACCTTCGCATACATCAATCAAGACCCAATTCAGTATGCTGCGCAAAATTTTGTCTCAATCGGACAAATATTGGGAGTTTGGTGCACATTTACATTAAATAGGACGAAGCTATGTATGGGAGCTATATATAAAACTGAACCGATTTTCCCAAATTTCAATTCGGTTCGTCCTTAGGCAAAATAAGTGACCTGTAACAAATTTCATCCAATTCGGATAATAAATGTGACCTGTACTTTGCTCACAAAAATACATGGACGGACGGATATGCATAAATCGACTCAGAAAGTGATTCTATGCATATTCTCAAAAGGAATCATGGGTCCATCTCGATTCCTTTTACCTGTTACAAACATATGCACAACATATCTGTGGTACGGTGAAGGGTATAAAAATATATAAGTTTTTATCCCTAAATAGTGTATTTTATAGTCCTAATAAACATAAAAAATATTATTAAAGAAAGGTCTAAAGGTCATTTAGTCCTTGCTTAGACCCCGATGATACAAAGGCTCTAAAACAGAGATTTAAAATATATTATTGAAAAGATCATATTTTGTAATGGGGCTTGGTGAACATTTCTTTACAAAATCCCCTATTTGATACGTAAATGTCCTCCAAAACATATTCTTAAATAAATTCAGGTCTAGAGGTTTTCCGATCCCTGAAGAAATACTCTTAATATAATCAACTCTTACAGGTTTAAACGCCCTTAAAGAAAAATATCAAACAAACTTATATCTAGAGGACAATAATTCTGCATCAAATCCTCACTTATAGGCCTAAATGACACGAAGTCTAACCGTTAGTTTAGATCCGTAGATACAAATTCGTGAGGAAATATATGTCAATAGGTCTTATGAATTTTTTATAAAATTCTAACAAAGCTATCAAAAGGACTTTGAAGAAAACTTCTTTGATAGTTATATACATACATAACAAATATTTCTTGAAAATATATTCCATCCTCAGATGACGTACTATCCTTGAATAAGAATTATTATTTAATAGTCCACAGTTAAATGTCTAGAGATCAAAAAGTAGGAATTCATAAAAAATATGCAGCCTTAGCATACTAATTATACATGGATAAGAAATCCTCTGAAATCCATGTTAGGGGGCTTCAATGGGCTTCAATAAATATGCCTTAAAACTTCAGGCTGAAAGAGCTCATATCTCTTCAGTAAGATATCTATAAAAAGCCTTTATAAAAGGCCTAGAAATGCTTCAACACAAGTTCCACCAAAATGCATTCTCAAAGTCCTAAAATAAAAAGTCCTTGGAAGTCCTTAAATAAGAATTCCTATAGACCTTAAGATACTTCAACAGGAATTCATCATAAAATATACTCCGAAAGTCTTGAAGATTTTCTGTTTAATCCACGCCTAAAAGCCTTCAAATCCTTGAAACTTTCTTATCTACTTGTCCTTGAACAAAATTTCGTTAAAAATCATAAAAGCCACAAGGTCCTTGAAGATATTTATATTAAGTTTACACAAAAAATGTTCTTTAATCCACCCATAAAATTCCTGGAGGACCTCAAGAAAGGTTTCATAAAAATCAAAGCTTAATGTCCGAAGGTCCATAAGAAAGGTTCCTTAAAAATCCACGCTTAAATGCCCTAAAAGTCCTTAAGAAAGTTTTCTACAAATCTGTCTGCAGGTCCTTAAGAAATGTTCCTTAAAATCCATGTTTAACAGCCCCGAAGAAAGATAACCTTCTTAAAAGCCCTATAGACCACTTTTAAAATCTCTGAATGTTCTTCTGAATGTTTTCATAGAATCCACTCCAAAAAGCCCTGGAGGTCCTTAAGAAAGGTTCCTTTATAATCCACTCTTAAAAGCTCTGAAGGTTCCTACAAAAGGTTTTTAAAAAAAAACACTCTGAAAAGCTCTGGAGGTCCTCAAGAAAGGACAATGTTTAAAAGTCCTAAAGTTCCCAAAGAAATGCACTCAAAAAAGTCTTGAAGGTTCTTAAAAAAATGTTGCTTAAAAATCCACTCCGAAAAGCCCTAAAGGTTTAAAATAAACCTGAAGGTCCATATAAAAATTTCTTGAAAAATTTACGCATAAATAAAGGTCGTTAAAATTCACATTTTTAAGGAACAGTAGACCCTTACGAAAAAATCCACCCTAAATCCACCAAAAGGTCCTTAGGAAAAGTTTTTCGAAAATCCATGCTCAGAGACCCATAAGCCCGGAAAAAATATTCTTTAATAATTCGCTCTTTTTTAAAAACATCTGAAAAGTTATTTAAAATCCAAGAAGAGAAACCTATATGACCCCGAAGAAAAACCTTGTACAAAATATGGTTTAAAATCCACGCTCCGAAATCTAAAGGTCCCGCCAGACATTTTTTTAAATGACTGCTTAGAACCCTCTATATCCTTGAAACCCTTTATTATGTCCCCACTGCAAAATCTGAAGTTTATTGAATTTAGAAATTCACGATTGGAAGAACATTCCTTTATTTCACTGACGGGGAACCATTATTTTACAAATCCACGCATAGAGCCCTAAAGATTGCAGAATATAAATTTTTCACATAATTCGAGAATTTTTTAGAACTCCTTGAAGTTTTGTCGAGAATTTTTAACAAAAATATAACGAAAAAATTAGATTCAATAAGGCAAAACAATTAAAGTTTTTCGGCAATTATTTAAATAAACGTTAAATGACAACAAATCATATTATTAAAAAATATTCCCTCCAAGTGTTTTTATATTTTGTTGTTGCTCTCCATAAATTATTTCTCCTTTAGGCGATGGCATAACGAACAAAAAACAAAATTGATTTCAATTATTACTTAAGTGTCAACATCAGCCATGCTGGCGGTGTCCATCAACCGTCTACGGACTTTACTTTTAAATTGACAATATTGACGAAGTGTTGTCATTAAGATTTTCACTTGAAGTGAATTGAACAAAAACGAAAAAAAAACAATATAAAAAAACGAGACAAGACAAGAGACAAACAATAAGAAACAATAAGTGTAAAACGTGATGATGTGTTCATTGTTGTTGTTGTTGTTTCAGTCGGGCTGTTATGGGTTGAAGTTTTGGAGGATGTCGAAGAAAGAAACATGAATACCTACTGACATCGCCAACAACAACAACAATAACAGGTATAACCGCACCAGAAAATGACAATCTACCGGTAAAAAGTAAAAAAATAAAGCGAAAAACACACAAACAATAAAACCGTAGCATCACAAGAACATATCAAGAGTAATACATCTTCATATGTACACAGCTGTTTACATGTATGTGTGTGTGTGAGTGCGCGTTTGTATTTATTTGTGTATAAATCACTCCCATACAGTTATTCACTATTTCAACAAATTGTTTAACATGTTTCCAGCGGTCTTTTTCACAGTTGTTGTTCCATGTTGTTCCACAGTTGTTGTACGATAGGTGGGAAGCTGCTGTATCGTTTGTCAACGTAAAAGTTCGTACTGGTATTTTTTATTTTTGTGATATTGTCAAGACATCTCAGCGAATGATAGCATGTAACATGACAATTTTCTACTTATAGCCAATAAAGACATTTTTATTAGGATGAGGAGAGAATATATCACGTGACGGTATTTTTGTTTACGTTTCTATCTTCAAGTTGAATGGGGACAATGGGTGCGTATTATTATTGGAAGAAGTGCTTAATAGTCATCATACGCACCCTTGTATTTGAATGTTAGTATAAATAACAATTTCATGCGATTGACCAGCTTACTTTAAAGCTCTGTGCCTAAATATTTCTAATAATTGAGAGCAAATAGACAATTTGATTGGTTCTTTTTTTTAATTTATAGTTAGTTAACCATAAATTTTAGATTTTCCACAAAAGGCTTAATAAAAAATGTGGTGAATATTAAATTTGTCATCCGGAATGCAAAACCTCGAAATATTCATTGAAGACTCCATAAAACATATATTCTAGCTTAGAATAACATTTTATGGCAATTAAATCAGTAGGCTCCGTGAATCTGTTAAAATCTCGATAGAGAACTCAATATTTAAGAAAGAAAGAGCTTATGTCCATACATTGCTACTACTCCTAGAAATATTTCAAGTCACCTTTTTAATATAGCCCCATATAACGATTTCCTCAATATTCAGTATTTGTAAGATTTAAGCCATGCTATTCAAGCGATTTTTCTGCATATTTAGTGGCAAATTATTATCGATATTCGTTAAATTATTAGAGTAGCCCCAATATAATGACACATACCCAAATTCGGCATTTTAGGGAGTTGACAATTTTTTAAGTAAACCAACTTGAAAGAAATTTTATATTTTGAGCTCCATTGAGTATGTCCGTACGGAATATTATCAATATTGGCCCAAAATGTACTGTAGCGTAAACATAGGCCCCTATGTTCTATATTTTGGGGACACGTTTTTATGTACTACATTTTATGTTATCCAGTCAATTGTGGTGTCAAATCTTTAAATCTGGTAAAACCAGCATTTTCCACCGAATTTACTGTCGTTTATGGTGATCCACGTTTTGCCATAGCTCCCATATTACAGTACATCTCCCCCTGTATTCTGTAACTTTTTAACAACATTCGATATTGTCTATTTTACAACAATTTCATTTGTTTGTTTTATTGTTTTTACAATAACAAAAGAAATTTAAACAATATCGAATGTAGTTAAAAGTTACAGAATAGACCTACTCGTATTTCGTATTTAATTCGTCGGTGCACAAATATTTTCGAAAACTTATTGGTCAGATCCCTCATTTTCGTTTTTATTGTTATTATGGCTTTAACCTAATTGCTGCAACCCCATTGCTGCAAGTTGCCTTTCTGGATTCCTGGTGAAAATGCCCAGTATAGGTCCACGTTTCTTATAGACCCCCTTAAATGGTACCGTTGTTTTGATGCCCTCAGCCTTATGACTAATAAGGGTGTATACACTTTGATATGACAAAAACCGTTGTTTTGATGCTCTCAGCCTTATGACTATTGATATATATTCAAGTTTTAGACTCCGTGTCACAAAATGGTCAAAATTGTTCTAATGCTTTCTTTTATAGCATCATTCGAAAGGACTTTTATATTTGAACCAAAATTTGGAAAACCTAATCTCTTAACCAAGCCTTATCATTTTCAAAAGTTTTAAATCTACTATTAGGTTAATGGAATGTCGGGTTTGATCTGTCTTGACTGTTCACATCGTAATAATTCTTTCAAATTCTAATTAAGTTCGAAGATGGAAAAACCGGTCCACTACTTCTGGTAACTCTCCCACAAAATGGTGAACATTATCCTGATAATGTGTTTTAAATTATTCAAACCAAACTTTCCGATCCACTCCAACACAAACACAAAAATTGTTTGCAAGACCCAAAAGAGGGTAAGACAAAGCAAATCTTAACACTAACCAAAAGGGGAACCAGCACTTACACAAGATGGGATGCGAGGGAAGCAACTAGAGCATATAGAGAAGACAACGAAAAGTTAGAACTGTCCTGCCTTTTCAAGCTTCCGAACACCATTCCTAGGAAATGAGACATTTCGTGACATAATCGATCTAAAGGAATATGAATGGAAAAAACTGAATGATTGCACTATCAAAAGAGAATTCGACAGGCATGAACTTCAATCGGTGATCATTGAAAACACATAAATAGGTAGGAATCCTTATGTGATGACTATGTTAATAGAATGGGGTTTTTATCATCAGAGAAAATGAAATACCAAACACTTCTATTGTAACATTCGATGATAGACGAGGCATTCATATAAGAGAAACATTTTTATAAGGATTTATGTCCGTCCGCCTGTCCATTTTAATATGCAATTCTAATTATCACCATTTTCACGAAATTTTGCAGGTAGTTCTGATTCTGGCCAAAGACAACACCTAGTAATGATCAGTTAACACATTGTTTGTTTTTCATAAGCTGAATAGTCATAATTATAACCCTTACACATCGAAATTTTGAGGATATCACTAGGTACTTTCAAGAGGGTACTTTCACTACTATGCTATGAAATTGAACGGATTTTTCTTGTGTAATTCCATATTTTATTCAGTAATATGGAATTATTAATTTCATATTCATATTAATAATATTCCATTACTATTATACACAACTTTCAAAACTCAAATTAAAAATATTAAAATATTCAATCAAACTTACTTAAATATCTATTAAATACGTCCATTTTTCTATAAAAACATAAAGTTAATGCAGACACACACACACACTTGTCATGATCATGGTAATAGTAACAACTGAATGAGCTTACTTATGTCGCCCAAATGCTAACACAGGGTTCATGGTGCATTTTGTAGTAAATACAGTTGTTGTTGCTGTAGTTGTAGTGGTAGTACTAGATTTCGTTTTAATTTAAGAAAATGTCCTTGTATTGGGTCGTCTGTGAGACTAAGGAAGAATATTCGTTGGCCTAGAGGCTATAAATGTAATTTTTGTTTCGTAGACATGTTTGTATTTTGTTGCTCTTTCCTCTCCGACCACTACCATCAAGCTACTCAACTACATTTTTTGTGTATTACATTGTATGTTTTGCAGGTTACTAGTGTTGGTGTATATTTATATAAAACATATGTATGTAAATGTTGTTATGTTCCTTTACAAAATATAATATGACTTTTTTGTAAAAGGGAAAAATATCAGACAAGAAGAGTATATGTGTGCATGTAGGGGTACTTTTATATTTTTATTAAATAGAGTGTAGTGTATATTAAATTTGTCAATCCGTTTGCATGGCCTCGAAATATTCATCGGAGACCCCACAAAGTACATATATCATCTAATCATATATTGATCAGAATTTATTATATGTAGATTTAGCCATGTCAGTTAGTCGGTTGAAATCAGACTCTTAACATTTACGATAGACCTGTAGAACTTCGAAAATACATTGATAACATTGTTTTGGTATAGCCTCCATAAAATTGGGGGAATTTTGGGCACGGTTTTCAATAGAATTGGCTGTAAATTTGTATTTGGGATTATCATTTCACCAAAAATGTATCAATATTTATCAACGATTGAAGATGTAGGGTCTATCGTAAAGGTACCTCCCAAATTTCAATATTCAATATTCGGGGACATTTTTAACAGTTTTTCATTGAGCAGAAAATGTCCTTACAAAAAATATGAATATGGGTCAAATTTTCGAGATAGCGCCCATATAATGGTACCCTCATTATTAGGTATTTTGGGGTTGTTTGGAAGATTTTCCAACAGAATTTAATATAATTTGATATTTTAGGTTCTTTGGGGTCAAATGTTTCTACTAAAATTATGAATATTGGTCCACATTTTCGTATAGGAACTATACAGAACCAGCTCATTTCCGGGATTTTAAAGCTTTTAGTCACAATTACCAACCGAAGCGGCATGCCAGATTCTTTGCACACAATTGTCAATATAGATCCACTTTATGCTATAGTTCCCCTGTAACGGAACCGCCGCTCAATTTTGAAGGTTTCAACACCATTTTTAAACAGATATGACTTTAGTTTGGCCTTCTGGGTTCCTGGACGGTGAAATTCAATTTTTGAGGAATTTTTCAAAACATGCTTGGCAATTTTTTGGCGAATGGTCTGTAGTTTGACATTTTCCGTTCTTGGGGGGTATATATTTTGGCATAGCTCTCAAATAAAGTTCCTGCCATATTTTATGTATTTGAAGGGTTTTTGTCGCATTTTACTACCAGAGTGGGTGTGTACATATATCTACGCCGAAAATAATCAATAAGTTCAATGTTTTGTAATAGCCTCCAAGTAGGGATCCACCCCATTTTCGGTACAAGTTTTAGTCGAGTTTTTCGCTGCAGTTTGATATTCCGAGTTATTTGAGAGTTAAACAACCTTTGTTCTTATATAGGTCTATGTTTATACCAAGCGCTCAAATGGAGGTCCCGACATGAAGGGGCTAAAATTTGGTATTATGGATGAACTTGTAGGTCAAAATATTTTTTAGCACTATAATGCAATGATCGATCTTTTTCTAACCGAAAAGTCTGTCATTTTGCAATCCGAATTTTTGGAGGTAATATATTGGTTGAAGGAAAAAGAAATCAATTATTTTTATATGATCTATAGGAATTAATTTAACATGCTTCAGAATATCCGATTTGGGCCAAATATGCACCGTTTTGTTGCCATGATTTGTTGCCATTTTTAAGTCCTACTCTCTATTTGCAAAAACCTGTAGTAGTCGATTTTCGCAATCCTCCCTAGATACCAATTTTTTATATTTAAAGAAATTTTGCAATGCAAGAAAAACATGATAATCGCTTGGTGCCAAGTCCGGACTGTATATCGGATGCATTAAAACTTTCAAACCAAGCTCCCATTTTTTTTGGCGAGTTTTTGTTGATATGTGTTAATTGATGGTGGAACACGCTAAACATCGAGCTTATTTGGTCAACTGCTACTTTGTGTAAATGATTTAAATTTACCGTTTGTATGGAAACAATTTAAATAACCCCCTTCCAGACCCACCAAATGCATAGCAGAGGTGTTTGAGGTGTTTCACTGCTCATTGACCGCGATCGTTTTCGCACAGGGTTATCGTAAGTGATCCATTTCTCATTTCTTGTCACCATCCGTGCAATATATGGGTTTAGCGAAGGCTTTGCAGATGGAAATTCGATCCATCCTATTTTTTCTATTAATTGATGTGGCACCCAAACATCGAGCTTATTTTTGAATCCTGCTTTGTTTAAATGGTTTAGAACTGTTTTATGGTCGATTTTTAGCTCCTGAGCGATCTTACGACTGCCAACATACCGGCCAACTTCGATCATTTCTCCGATTTTGTCGACATTTTCGACGATCGGCCTAATTGATTTCTTTTTCCCCAACCTATTATATAAATCGAACTTGACTTAAATCTTTGCACAAAAATTTTATGTAGGTCTATGTCTTCAAATAGTGCTCAAGGCACTCCATATTTTCGGCATTTTTTAATGATTTTTGCCCCATTTTCCCTGAAGTTTGGGTGTTAATTTGTAATAAATTTCATCGCTGAATATTTTTATATCACACCATACGCCGAAATAAATCCTACAGGTTCTGGTTAATTTTCGGTATGTAGAATTTCTTAACCCTGTTTTTAACCTGAGAGTCTTTAATTTCCTATAAATTTTTCTTAGATTCATAGTCCCCATATAAAGGTCTCTACCGAATTAAGGTATTTTGAATACACACCATATGGTGCAGGGTCTAAAACGTCGGCCCGACCGAACCTAACAACATTTTAACTCATTCAATATTTGTAACATGAAGTCTTTAAGTGTCTCAACTATACACATAGTAACCTCCTAGATTTAATATGTTATGGATATAAGTTGAACTGCTGCACCCATTGGACGGACACACAGGCCAGCCTACATCCCAAGGCATGTTTTGCCAGTTCCATAAACATATATGGCTTATTTGATAGGTAAGTATGTGTTCGAGTATGCGATGCGTGTATGTATGTGTGTCGGTTTTTGTGTAACATAACTTTTTCAGTGATATGCCGTAACGCATGGATGACAGACCAAACGACTGGCTGACTGGCTTGCTAGCTAGCTAAACGATAGTAGTTCTTGTTCTTCTTGTTGTTGCAGTTCGGGGTGCTGATGCTAACAACTTAGGCACTGCAGCAGTGGCGGTGTTGGAACACCGGCAAAAATCTTCTACTTATATGGTCCTTCAACGACATCGACCCACTAACTTATCCATTGTATTAGTGCTGCGTCTGTCTTAGTTTTGTTGTTGCTGCAGCCGCTTCCACTGCTACTCCTGCTTCCTAACGTCTTGTAAGTGTGGGAGTACAGAGAGGGCGAAAGCGCGGACGAGAGTATTGCCGTTGCACTGTGTTAAAGGTGTTTGACATTATAAAATGCCTTAGGCATTAACTCGGGTACATTGCACGTTTCTTCTTTCTATGTCTTTGTTGTTGGTTTTTTTGTTTTTGTTTATTTTTTTTTCTTCGCTGTGCGAAAAACTCAGACTCAAACATTTAAAAGTTCTTTGAAAAGCCAAACGAGTAAACAGTGGCACGATGTTGCTGTTAACAACGTTAATAATAATAAGGAATGGTTGGCTGCTTGGTTCGTTCGCTTGGTCGTGCTTAAGGGAGAGGTCTGGATGGTGGTGTTGAATGTTGATGAACAAAATAGGGCTATGCATGGATGGATGAATGTACCCCACATAAACTTTGTTTCTTAATCTATACCTTCACAGAGTTAGGCTTTGCCGCATGAGCATTTTTTTTCTTCTTCTTTATTTTAGCATTGCCTTAGTTTCTCTAATGTTTTCTTTAACGAGTGTTGTTGGAAAGAAAAAAAAAAAAAAAAAACAAAATAAAAAAAAATGCTAAAGTATTTTCATGTTGTTGTTTATCCGCAAACTTTGTTGGAATACAAAATAAGTTCGAGCTTCGACTTTTCAAACGTTTTCGAACATTTTTATACAACACAAAATTCTGTCACGTGTTACAACATAGCACAGTTGATCACGAATAAATCAGACAGGAAGAAAAATTAGATAAATTGCCGAAAAATGTGTTTACGAAATGTCTTTTCTTACTTAATCAATCGTTTACGTTGTTTTTTTCTTGTTCGTCTGTTATCTGTTTTTAATGATAACTGCGTTTTTGAAATGTTGCTTAACGATTTTATAGTGAAAATTGAATTTTAATACAGTTTAAGTGAATTTCAATAAAAATTGAAGTAAGTACAAAACATACGTTTTGAAGAGGAATTTTTAGTTAATAGTGATGTGTCTTCACTTTTGACTAAAAATTTGTTAAAAGAAAAATACAAGGTTGAGAGACATTTCTGGATATAGATCCTTAAAAACTAAAAGGCAAACCCCGTGTATAAAATCTAAACATTTGAACAAATCATAATTTTACCACTAAAGGCCATCACATATGATAGCTTTTAGACGAATATTTCCACTTAAGGGGCTTTAATTTTACATTTCGGGGATAACTGGATAGTGACAAATATTTTTGCAACTACTTGTCGATGCAGTTCCACAAAATTAAAACCTTTGATAAAATAATTATTTCACGATACTCAAGAAAACGAGTAACAGTAGTAATCTTTAAAAAAAGGATTTTCAATCGATAAAAATATCAGGATTCTAAGAACTACCAGTACCACATAAATTTCCGTTATAATTGTATTCGGTAGGGGTAAACTTTCAAATAAAAACTCGATCGGTATTTTATATGAAGTCTTTGAAATGGTAAGAAAATGAAATACCAATATACAGGCAATAAGTCGATTTTCACAATCCTCCCAAAAGATACCAATTTTTTATCATTAAAGAAATATTGCAATGCAAGAAAAAGATGATAATTGTTTGGTGCCAAGTCCGGACTGTACGACGGATGCATTAAAACTTCCCAACCAAACTTCCGAAGTTTCTGGCGAGGCACTGTAGATGTGTGTCGCCTAACGTTGTCCTAGTGGAACACGACACCTCTCCTGTTGGCCAAGTCTGACCGTTTCTGGTCAATTGCTATCTTCAAACGGTCCAGTTGTATACAGTAGAGATCAGAATTTAGCGTTTGGCCATATGTAAGCAACTCATAAAAAATAATCCCCTTCCAGTCCCACCGAATGCATAGCAAAACCTTCCTGGCCGTTAGACCTGGTTTGGCCACCGTTTGAGGTGCTTCACCGCTCATTGGTCACGATCGTTTTCGCAGATGGTTATCGTATTTGATCCATTTTTCATCTCCAGTCACCATCCTTTTAAAAATGTGTCTATCTCATTCCGTTTGGCCAAGGCTTCGCAGATGGAAATTCGATCCACCCTATTTTTTCTGTTAATTGGTGTGGCAAGCAAACATCGAACGTCTTTTTGAATTCAGCTTTGTGTTAATGGTTTACAACAGTTTTATGTTCGATTTTAAGCTCCTGAACGATGTTTTGAGCGAATTTTTCAACCAAATATTGAATTGTTTTCCTTTTATTTGATCCGCAATTTTGGGTTCATTTCATTTGATTTTTAAAATCTGACTTCATATTTGCAATTAATGGAAAACGTGTTCAAAACTAATTTGATTAATACTACTTTTAAAAAAAATTGACCGTCATTCTGATCCACCCTATTAAATTTTAACGTTTTTTGCAGAATTGTAATCAGCGACCTCAAAACCCTTATATGTGATATTTATTTCATATCCCACAGCTTATATTATGGTAAAACAAGTGGATGTCTGGCCCATAGTGGACTGTAGTGAACAATTGTAAAATAGAACTGTTGTAAAATATAGAAACCTATATTCACAAATTTCAATAAGATTCCGTCCTTGAGCCAAATAAATAAGCTTTGCAAAATTCCATCACAATAAGAACATTGATTCTATGGTTATCTTTTATCTCTTTTTCCGATTAAAGATTTTCGGAAAAACTATACTGAGCTGTAACTCGGAATTAAAATCTCTAATGTGGCATATGAGTGATCCGTGTTATATTATACCAGTCACACAAATATATCACCAAGATTGTTATGTTCCAAAAATCAAATTTCACAGGTCCTTCGTTAGGTTAAAATAATCCTAGTTCATATCATAGACAAATCAAGTTGAGAGTTTGGATTGGGATACTGTTCAAGTGGTTGGAAATCATGCACGTCGTCGAAAATAAGGACATTTCATTAATTACAAAAACAAATTCAAAACAACAACAAAATTATGTCCAATAATTTTCTTATTCATAAAGTTTTCATATGCAAAATTACAAGTCTTCAATATAATTAACATTCATTTGCCAACGCGTTTGAAAATCGTCGATATGAGGCGTCCCCTTAATGGAAATTTTGGATCTCTTCTGCTCGAGAATTCATGTCTGTCAATAAAAGAATTAAAATATTTGGCTAACATATCCTTTTATATCTGTACAATGCCTTCCCTCTACACACATCAACAACGAATAATCTTTGACTCATTTTAAATTTAAATCAAACATTTCCTGTACATCCATCCATCCATCCAGTCAACTAAATTCTCATCTACAACCAACTTCCGTCATGCACATGTGTGTGAGTGTGGGTGCACATAAAAATCAGATTTCCTTTAAACATGCTGCTGTTAAAATTAAGCTAATGAACGGCAATGACAACCAGCCAGCCTTAGAATCAACAACGAAAACATCAGCAGCCAAATCAACAATACACCTCCGATATATCGATAGACGGCAATAACAAAGGTGACAGGATTTAGAAGATATAATCTGAAGAGTAAAACAAAAACAAACAACAATGACAAAAAGTATGTTAATTTTTCAGGACTGTGTGTTTGAGATATTTAAATAAATAAAAAAGGAAACAAAAAAAAACAGTAATTTTTATTTATATTGTGATTGTTAAAAGTTTGTATTTTATAATGTTTTGAATGTGAGTGTGTGAAAAAATAAATAAAATAATTTGAAAATTGTTAATTTATTTAATCAATAACAGTGAATAAATAATGAATTTGAAAATATTATCCAAACACCAACGGTCGTTGGCTTACAGACACACATGCACTGTTATATCGCTAAACTCTCTGTCGCCTACCTTAAACATCGTAACAATAAAACTACCGGTAAAAATCTATACGAACAAGAACAAAGACATTGACAGTAATGTCAGCAGCAGCAACAGCATGAGCTTTTCTGAGATAAAAACACAGACTGATTTTAATGCTGTGCAGGAGGAGAGCCATTCATACACACAATAAAAGAACAATACTTGAGGAAAATAACGAAGTCCAAACCAAGGGTTTTTTCATGGAAGGATGATGTCTTACACGATGTGGGAGTGAAGGTAAAACACACAAACATTTTAAAATGTATATATGTAGGTGTTTTGTTGAAGAGTTCTTTGTAAAAAACAGGAACATACAACTTCACCTGAAGATATATTTATCTATAAAATTTTATCCAACATCGCCATCATCATCATTAGATACATCTGATGTTTTTTGTTGTCTTTTGATTTAACCAAAGTTGTTGACTTGTGTTTGGATAAAAATTATATTGAAGTTGCATTGCATCCATCCCAATAAGTGACATTTGAAAGGAAAAACAAAGGAACCGTTTGAAAATATAAAATAAATAAAAACCAGCAAGGAAAGTTCAAAAGTCGGACGGGATCGACTATATGATATACTTCACCACTTTGGTTCATATGTAGATAGAATAGAAATAGCAACTTTGGGGACCATTGAAATGGAATCACACGAAATTAACTGTGTGAAGTACATTGAAAAATTGAATGTCAATCATCGAGCAAAATATGTATAACATTTATATATAAAATTTTTGCATCCTCCACAGTGCTGCAACACAGTGCGCTATCCAAAATTTATCTTGATTGAACACTAATTCGGCCTAAACGAACAAACCTTAGTTACTTTTTATTATTTTGATGAAATCGGATGAAGATGCATGTGGAAGCTATATATGAACGACATCAATCCAATACGATATGCAATATGTGATGTAAATCTAACAGACATAGGCTTCTCTATTTGCACGATTTGCATAAAATCGGACAAAAATATATGAGGGAGCTATTTCTACATTTGAATCAATTTCAACAACAAAATATCGTGGAACTTGAGCAGAATCCATGGTGCACCATTAACATAAAATGGGACGAAAGTATATACGTTACCTATATTTAAGCCTGAACCGATTTCAAACTTAACCAAAGCATTCTGGGTAAATTCCATACATAAAAACGGACGAAAATATATATATATATATATATATATATATGTATGGGAGCTATATCTAAATCTGAACTTATTTCAACAACATTTCGCGGTGCTTTGGTGCTCCATTTACATAATATATATATATATATATATGGAAACTATATCTAAATCTGAACCTATTTCAACAATACTTGGCATACATCAATCTGGGCCTAATTCAGTACTCTGTGCAAAATTTTGTTTCAATCGGACAAATATTGGGAGTTTAGTGCACCATTTACCTAAAATCGGAGGAAACTATATATAGGAGCTATATCTAAATCTGAACCGACTTTAACAAAACTTGGCATGTATCAACCTGCAGTAAATACATGACGCTGTGCAGTAATTACATGACGCTGTCTCAATTGAACAAACATTGACAGTATGGTGCACCATTAACATCAAATCGGAGGAAACCATATATGGGAGCTATATCTAAATCTAAACCGATTCCAACAATACTTCGCATACATCAATCTGGACCTAATTCTGTACTCTGTGTAAAATTTTCTCTCAATCGGCCCAATATTGGTGGTATGGTGCTCCATTTACATAAAATCGGACTAAACTATACAAGAGAGCTATATCTAAATCTGAACCGACTCCAACAAAACTTCGCATACATAATTTGAACCCAATCCAGTACGCTGTCCATTTTTGTGTCAATCGACCTAAATTTGACTCGTTGGTGCTCCATTTACATAAAATCAAACGGAACTATATATGGAAGCTATATCTAAATCTGAACCTATTTCAACAAAACTTGGCATACATCAATCTGGGCCTAATTCAGTACTCTGCAAAATTTTGTCTCAATCGGACAAATATTGGTCGTATAGTGCTCCATTTACATAAAATCGAACGAAACTATATATAGGAGCTATATCTAAATCTGAACCGACTTCAACAAAACTTAGCATGTTTCAATCTAGACCTAATTCAGTACTCTGTGCAAAATTTGGACTCAATCGGACGAAAATTGGGAGTTTGGTGCACCATTAACATAGAATCGGACAAGACTATATGGGAGCTATATCTAAATCTAAACCGATTTCATCCAATATCAATATGGTTCGTCCTTGGGTCAAACAAGTGACTTGTGCCAAATTTTATCCAAATCGGATCATAAATACGACCTGTACTTTGCTCACAAAAATATATGGACGAACGGGCAGAAGGACAGCCATAAATCGACTCAGAAGTCCAGATGGGGCTATCTGGATCCTTTTGACAGTTACAAACATATGCACAAAGCCATAATACCACAGTGTGCTGAAGGGTATAAAAATAACTAAGAATTACTTTTGATCGTTAAGGCTAAATAATTCCTTTTGGAAGCAGATCGAAGTAAGACACTTAATTTATGGGTTGGGCTGATTATTTTGTTAGATATCCCTCAGAAGTATAAGGGGAATCTAATTCATTGAAGGGGTTAGATAAACAGGTTGGAAATCCGAACTGTAACGTTTTCGCGAGTGCAACGTCCATTGCTCATAAAAAGGCTATTATCGATTGAAACAATGGAGATTAGCGGTCCTTCAAAAGATCGCCACAGTTGACGAATGTTGAATATTTATGTATAATCCCATGACTGATGGCCTAACCTTGGTTTCCTATTCCTTGAATAAAATTTTATAAAAATAATGTTAACTTAATTTTCATTTACACCTGACAACTATTTTTTCCAAATTTAACCCTTTCAGTGTTTTTGTCGAATATATTCGACATTTAAAAATTCTCTCTTTCTTTGCGATTTTTCGGTTATCCTTTGTACCGTTAACATTGATGTTGTTGTTTTTGCTGAAAAACAGACGAAACTGTCCGAGGGTTAAAATGAAAATTGCCTTTTTTCTAAAGTCTATGCCTTTATATGATTTTAAGTACAAAATTTTAGATTTTTATTCTGACAAAAATTTTTTTGACACTGAAAGGGTTAAACTAATATATTTTTTCCAATTTTCCTCTTCATACATCAATTTTTCAAATATTAATTTATCACATATTTCCTGCACGTACTTCAGACATGAAATTTATCAGTAACGAAAAACGTCAAAATAAAATGAATGATATTGAAATAATTTTTGCCGAGAAATCCTTTTCATCAGCTGCTGCAGACGACGATGATGGCGGTGATGCATTTTTCTTCATTGGAGCCATTGATGGGAAAAAAGACAAATCAAATCAATATTGAATATTGAATGAATGGAAAGAAACGTAACGAAGAAAAATCTACTATGAATGACCAATAGATGCTGAGATAGAAAGAGGGACATAGAGAGGTAAGAGTAATGAATACAAATACAAATGCCATACTAATATCCATGTAAGTGCAAATATCATTTTTCTTTGCCGGATGTCAGTCAACTAAACTATGGTAAGAAGAAAAAAGAAAAAAAAACAAACCAGTACCAGCATGGTAAAATCAAGTAAAGTGAAAACAAATAACAGCAAAAATAACAACGCTAAATCCACCGAGACTGTGACATGTCATAGAAGCAGAATAAGAAAAATAAAAAATGGACTTATATAAGAGTTCCATAACCTTTCCAAATGTTATGAATGAACGGTAAGAAAGCAAAAAAAAAAACCTTCCCGACATTGAACAAACAGAAAGTGATATAAATGCTGCATTACCCAAAGAGAGGCAATCTACTGTGGTGGGGGAATTGCAACGACAATGACGACAAAATGTCTATTTGCTAAAGTAGTCACGAGGTATTGAGAAAAAATACGGAGGAAAACAACACGACACAGAAAAACAAAATATACTTTCAGAGCATTGGCCATTTGTTCCGCCAAGCTATGCGGCATTTTACACATCACATTGCCGAATGCGAAAAATAAAATAAAAAAACACACAGAATTAAATGCAACATAATGCCCCTCTGGGCATATGCAGACAACCATAAAAATATGAATGAAGAAAAACAACCCTTGTTTTTTTAAATATTATTTTTTTTGGGGGATTTTCCACAATACCTCCCAAAAAATAACAACAGCATTGCCATAGTTAAATACCAAAAGAAGAAAAAAAAAACGGCATGCAGCATCTTTCAATATATGAACGGATGCCAATTGACGTAAATTGCAATTTTTGGCATCAGAAAATACCAAGAGGAACAAAAAAGCCAATACCGTTTGCCTATACTGATGTTTTGACTTAAGAATGCAAATGTTATTTGCCTGTTTTTTACTCCTTTTTTCCGAAGTTATGCAGATAACAATAGCAGCAACATATTTCAAATTCAAATAAATATACAATAACAATATCGAAATAAATGCCAAGTGTAAAAGGTTAAACATTTTGCAGCATATCTTTGTCTAGAGATTTTTTTTCGAGGAATAAAAGATATTGACTATTGACAAGTGGTATATATAGAAGCCTTTTATTATAAAGAGTCATTGACATTGGAGAAATATTCCAGTTCAAACCATGAAGGAAAAAACTAAGGCAGACGGGACCGACGATATGTTAACCTGCACCACTCTGAGTATGTGTAAAGTATAAAGAATTATATTGTACTGAATCGATTCGTATTGTAATATGGATTTAAATAAGACCTGACACGCTTCTTTCTGTAATTAATTCGGAATTGCATGCAAAACTCGAGCTATTTGGTACATAATGTAGATGAAGTCGAAAGAAATTATATATGAAATTTACATCTTAATTTGATTTAAAACCATTTGGACTCACTCTATATACTTTCGTCCCCCTTTTCCAAGAAATTAGAAAGATTAATATTTGAGCCTGATTTAAAGCTAATTCGATAGTTCTCAACTGGTCATACGTCATTCTACACTTTTGCGCACAATTTACACGAAATCGGTGGAGAATATATATGGAAGTTATATCTAAATCTAAACCGATTCTCAAAAATTTGTATAGGGTCTATTTCAGGCCAAATAAACGAGGAACAATTACGTTCATACCTTGCAGATTTCAGTATTTTCCATATTGGCAGAAAAAAAACACGTGCTTCAACAAATTTGAGAGAAATTTAATATTTTGGATTCTCATAGAAAATGTCCCTACAAAAATTTAAACTAATAAAAGAGTAAAGTGATTGACTGGTTGATTGACTGGCATCAACACCCAGACGAAATGTCTGAAGGTAGAATTTTGAAATTTTAAGTGAGGGTCACTTTTGGTTCAAAGGTGACAGACAAGACCGGGTTTTTGGAAATTCGTACTAGAAAGTAACGAAAAGTTCTAAATATGGTATCATTTGTATTTTGTGAACTCGAATTTGGATTGGGGGTCATTGATAAAATGTAGGATAGATGTTCCAAGGGGTTTTTGGAAATTCGAACTATAAGTATCCGAAAAGTACTACAATGTACTAAATTTGGTGCAATTTCGTAACATGTGAGAGGATAGAGCTAACAACTTGAAATGCGAATCAAAGATGAGAAGTAAGGTCGATAAGGTCGAATAAAAGGAGATGGTTTTGAAAGTGCGTACTCATGTATACGAAAATTACTAAATGTGGTACAATTTGAAATTTGAACTTACTTTACCGTCGGAGTGTTTGATTAGAATATGTAGGTAGTTTTGGAAAAGTTTTATTTATATGTACAAAAAGTACTAAATCGTACTATAATTGGAACTCTGATTTGGGTAAACCGATAGAGCTGGAACACTGACATATGGAAATAAGGTTACTTTTGGGGTGTAGTATGGATGTAGTTTTAGAAATTTATAGTTATTGGTACTAAATTTGGTATAATTTGAATTTGAGATAGGATCATTATTAGGGTGTAGGATTGGGGTTATGTAGGAAGTTTTGGAAATTCGTACTATTGTGTTCTAAACGGTACCAAATTTGTGTGAACCGATAGAGCTGGAACACTGAATTTTGGAAAAAGGGTAGTGTAGGTTTGAGGTATGGTCGTTTTAGACCATTTATACCGTATTTTGGTGAGTTTGGGTATGTTTTCAATAAAATTCGCTTTAATTTCAATTCTCCAATTTTAGTTTTCATTTTGGTACCCCACATTCCAACTGATGGGGCTATAATTTGGTGTAAAGGATTCTGGAAGGCTGATTTATATAAAAATTTGTGCTTTGTATATAGGTCCAAGTTTTGATATAACCCCACATAAAAGTTCAGCTTTGTTTTCGATGTTATTAGATAATATTGCGGGGGTATTTCTCAAAAACAACTAAAAACATTATGTTCGATCGGGTCGAACATTTTGAACACTACGCCATGAGATGGACATACAATAGAAGAGTACTTTTACATGGGGTTTAAGCCATGTTATATTGATGTCAGAAGAAAATGAAATTCTGAGGTTGGCAAATTGGGCGGCTATCTGGAAACCTGAACTTATATTGGAAATCTTTGGTGATAAAGTTGCTTACTCACCATGTTCTCGCAATGCCAAATTACGCCCAGGAGCACCAAAATGCCTATAAAGATTTGGACTTTTATTTGAGTGCTATATACAAAAATCGACCGAACTATGTAGGGACTACATATAAAATCTGCTGTGAAGAAGGTTCTTATCCTCCAATATTCTGCAGCCACTTTGTAATGCAAAAATATAGTCACTTGGGAAACAAACCTATGCCCATCAACATATCGTTAATGGGCTGGACCTTTATATGGGGTCTTTAACCAATTTTATAATTTAATTAATCATTGTCATATATGGCAATCAACAACAATTATTATTATTACAACATATTGTTACAGACAAAACGTGTCCGAAATTCACAAAATGCAGAAAATTGGATGTACCGTTATTTGAAGGCGATTATATCTTCGTAGGTCGATATATGGTCTTTGAAACTTGTGCCAATATTATTAATTAGAATCATGGAATAAATTCAGTGAAAAATACGGACGGACACACTATTTTATACCCTTCACACCTTTGGGTATAGTCAAGAGATCTTCGTAAGATCAAAACGGGCGAAAATATATATAAGAGCTATATTTAAATCTTAACCGATTAAAAACAAACATTTTACACACCTTAATCTGTACATAATTTGGAATTTTTGTCTCAATCTGACCAGTATTGTGATTTGGGTGAACTATTGTCAAATCGGACAATTTTAATAGGAACTGATTTTGCCAATTTCAATAGGATTTGTACTTATGCCAATGAACTAGGTAAAACGTAATCTCATTCGGAAAGATCGAAGGACGAACATGTATAAATCGAACCAGATTATATGTATATTCTAAAAAGTAGCCATGGATCTATTTCGTTTCCATTTAATATTAAAAAAATATGCACAATGATATAACATTCTTTGCCAGAGTGGGTTTAAGGATATACTTATATCCAATTTGGTTTGATGGGACAATAGAAAATTTGCAACGGTTTACAAATAACAACCAACATACATAAAAGGGCGTTTCTGCATGCTTTCCTCTGAAATTTGATTTTATCTACCCAATTAAAAATAAAAAATACTGAAATTTGGATGTATCGTTATGTGGGAGGTTAAACAAAAACTTGCAATACCAAACACCCTTGAAGTGGAATCAATGTATGGGCAAAATTTTAATTGTATGCTCTATGGTAATGCCTAATTCGAATATAATCATATTCAGCATTTAGCACATTTCGTTTCCATATCTACAAAATTTCCAAGAATTCTACATATTTTCACTTCTACCATTACTTCTATGTCAATGCATAATTAACAACATACTTTTATTTAAAAATTTTAATTGAAATTTCCAAAAAAAACAAAACTCCACATATTCAAATATAAATACGTATTAGGAATTATATATGGCATAAAAAGTCTGTGACTTAAATATATGTTATAAATGTTTAAATGTTGCCAAAAAAATTCCATAAAATCCCATGCAAACTTCGCCAAAAACAAAACCTCCAATCTCCAAAACATTCATATTTTGCAGCATCATTTACTGCTTCATATGTATCCACGCTACGGCGAGAGATAACAATTTTCGGCTTGTCTTCCAAAATTAAAACGGCAGCCGTAACAAAAAAAAAACCCCGGCAAGCGTACGCGAAAATATCGCCGTATTGCTATGGCAGCAACAATGCAAAATCGGATGAACTCGACCGACCAACGATGGCAACAAAGACAAAACAATGAAATGACAAAAACATATATTTTTGGCTTTAGCTAAATGCCCTCAGCCGCTTTTGATGGTTATTAAGGCGTGGTTTATGAGCTCAACAAATTGAGCCGCAACATGCCGCAGTTATGGTTAATCTGCTGGAACATTATCAAAAACCCCTCCAAACCCAAAAAAAAGCGGAGCAAAGAAACACAAAAACCTAAAGGAAACCAAACCGAAAAAAATGTTTAATGCAAAACGAAACGAAAAAAGTTGAAAAGAGCTTGGAATTACAATCCGGTAGCATGAAAAATAAAAACCGATTTTTTGGCTCTTAAAAAGTGAATGCTTGGATGTTGGTCTTCGCTATGGCAAATAAAAAGGGCACAACGGTACACAAAGAAAAGTTGGCTGTTTCAAACCAAAAAAAAAAAAAAAATGAAAGACTGGCTGCTGACTAGCTAGTTGGTTCTTTGGTTGGTTGGTTGGCTGGCTGATGGCTGGTTAAGACACTAATGTTAAATGGGTTCATTGTATTCTGTATTGGCAGCCGTAGAAGAAAAAAGAAACTGAAATAAAAAAACTAACACTTCTTACAGCGAGTTAAGAGTATGAATGCATAAAGACCAGCGGAGTCAGCATCGTAAAGGAGAAACCAAATATATAGTTTTTATTTTATTTTTTCGAACATGAAATTTCATTCAACTTCAACATCAGTTGGAGCCACAATTTAAATACAAGATTATAAGAAATTCCAAACAGTTTTGCAGAGCTGAGAAAAAGAACCAAGCCAAGAAACAACAAGAACAACCGTTGAACAGACCGGTACCCAAGAATTCTGTAGCAACATGTAATGGATCCATAAAATTTCATCTTTTTGTTGTTTGTTTTGTTTTTTCTCCTGGCCGTAAACAAAGGCATATTTTTATGCATAAAACATATAAATAATACATTACAAAATAAAACGAAATATCAGCAGTTTTATGGGAATGTCCTGACCCTCTGTCCTGTAGCATCGTATCCTTGGCTTGATGTTTACATAGTCTCTGTGGCACGGTTGGTTTTTTTTTTCTTGTAATGACTTTTTTTGCTGCTTCATTGAAAATGAAAATCTAAAATTCATTACACATGTTTCACACATATAATCACACGGACGCACACACACACACAGCACCAACAAAAATAAAACTACTAACAATTTAGACATGCAGACACGCATCATGCCGCTTGTTGGCTAACAAAAAATTCACACACGTCTGTATGGAATCTATAAAATGATTGCATGTGGAATCTGTTTTGCTTTTTTATGATTTTTTTTCACTTTTTGTGTGAGTGTTTGTATCTTGCCACTTGCCTTCAAACAATTCTACACTACGTACAACTGACAACCGCCCGTGATGCTCCCATGGAGGAAAATCATAAAGATGTGGTCACGTGAATTACAATTAAACAATTGTGCTTCGCGAGCATAGTGAAAAACTTATAGTAATCAAAATATTTCTAATTTTACTTTATATCGATTAAATTCACGATTTTTTATATATAAGAATTTAAATGGGCTGGTAATTATACCAATGCTTGTTAAGGTATGTAAAATATATATTTGAAGATTTAAAAAGGAAGAAAAATACTACAAAAAATTGTTGTTGTTGTTTTTTGTGATCAAAGAAAGGTCCTTATTTTTGATGGCGGGCATGATAACTCCTTACTCCGAAAATTTGTTATGTAGCCATCACTTGATGTGACACAATAAATCGGCTATATCCAAAGGTTAAGATTTTCACTTAAAATTTTGTAATAAAATTAGTGTATGAATTATATCAAAAACAAAAAATATATTGCACTGGAGGGAAAATGGCCAGTTACATTTCCGATAAGTTGCCATGTTTTAATCCAAAAATATTGAATAAAAACTTTTATGTTTAAAGAAATATATTTGTGGCCTTATTTTATTAATGAGTACAAAATATATGGTTTTTCATATTGTACCCACAAAATTCTGAATTCGGTAAGTTCTCCATTTCATAGTCTTGATATAAGAAATTCTTTAGAAACGCACAGAATTTTGGAAAACCAATCATGGATTTTAACCACAACAACACGCATATCGATGGCTGTGCATGAGATTTTGGTTAAAAACAAAACCGTTATCATGCCTGACGCACCGTATTCACCAGATTTGGTCATCTTTTCCTAATACTGAAACCAGTAAGGAAAGTAGTAAAATCGGACTGGGCCAACTATATAATACCCTTCACATACATATGTATATTTTCAATTGTATGTCAATGTTCCCTCGAAGGATCATACTCATGTCTTTCTGCAATCTATGATAAATTTAATTTCATTCAGGCCAATTAGAGTCGTCTGCGTACCATAGGATACATTTATTTTTTTTATTGATGCCCGCTATTCAGTACGCTGCACTGTTAAAAATTATCAAAATTGATACACGTGAAAGTTATGGCTCCGCACCAATTTCAACCAAACCCTGTTTAAAAATTAATTTAAATTTTGTGTTAACCGGACAACAGTAAGACCCGTTCGAATATATATATATATATATATATATATGACTGCATCTGCACCAATTTCAACAAAACCCAGTAAGGTCATTCAAGTCTCAATTTGATAAGATGTGCAAAATTTCGTGTTAATCGGACAAGCATTAGGAGTTTGGTGCCCCAATGATGTAAAATCGGAGGTATATATATAAATATGTGGGAGCTATATCGAAATCTGGACCGATTTTTTTTTTACACAACTTAACACACATCACTCTAGATTTAATTTAGTACGCTGTGCCAAATTTCGTGCAAATCGAGAGATATATAGGTACTTTCGTGCGCCATTTACCTTAAATTGGACGAAAATATATATGGGAGCTACATTTAATTTGAACCGATTTTCCCAATTTCAATAGGGTTCGTCCTTGGGACAAATAAATAAGCTATGCCAAATTTCAAATTAACATGGACAGACAGACAGGCGGACGGACGGACGGACGGACATGCATAAATCGACTCAGAAAGTGATTCTATGCATATTCTCAAAAGGAACCATGGATCTATCTCGATTCCTTTAGCCTGTTACAAACATATGCACAAAGACATAATACCCTGTACCACAGTGTGGTGAAAGGTATAACTTTAATGTATGGGAGATATACCTAAATAAAAACCGATTTTTGCAATTTTAATACACATCACTAATAACCTCTGCCAAATTTCGTGTAAATCGAATAAACATAGGCTTTTCGCTGCACAATTTAAATAAAATCGGACGAAACTATATATGGGAGGTATATCTAAATCTGAACCGATTGCCACAAAACTTTGCAGACATCAAACTGGTCCTACTTCAGTACGCTGCGCAAAATTTTGTATCGATCGGACGAATATTGGGAGATTGGTGCATTAATATAGACCTATTTTAAAATAGGTATCAATCGGACAATCTTTAGGAGTTTGGTCACGATTTACATAAAATCGGACGAAGCTATATATGGGAGCTATATCTAAATCTGAACCGATTTTCTCCAATACCAATAGGGTTCGTCCTTGGGCCAATTAAGTAAACTGTACCAAATTCCATCCAAATCAGATCATAAATGCGATGTGTATTTGTTCACAAGAATAAAGGGGCAGACGGACATGCGTAAATCAATTCAGAAAGTGAGTCTATTCATATTCTCAAAATGAACCACGCGATTGTTGCGTAACCTTCAATTATGGAATACACGAGTAAGTTCTTTCATTCCAATATTTGGAATCATTTTTGAGAAAAGAAATCAAAAAATTACGCCTATAGAGCTCACGTGCCCACGTGAACTAAGGACTCCTTTATACAGCTTCTCACATTCTATAAAAATTTTTGGAAAGACGTGTATATCAGTATCTATATTGACTTTTACTGGCGTCTAGCTCAATATCCTTCAGAATATTAATAAATTCTCCAGCATTGATTTTTTTACGCTAGGCAAATCGCTCAATTGCTTAAATACCACATGCAACATTTCTCTTTGTATATCGATGAATATAAACATTTTCCAAAAATTGTTATTTTCTAAGTTCGTATTAAAATTTTATTGTTAAAAAATATATTTTTGCTGACTATTTGCTTTAGAACTCAGTGTAATTTTCTTCACTTAATTCAAAAACACAATAATTTTCTCAAACTATTTTGACCCGTCAACTAATTTTGTTTAGCTAATTCAATTAATTCGCCAAAAAAAAAAAACACACTGAACTTTCCAAGAAAACCATTTAACAGTTAGCAAGAAATATCACAAAGCAAAAAACACTAGCAGTAATGCCTGTCGACATGCCACTGAGCCCCGTTGCCATGGCGATGAATTATATCAAATCCTTGGTGATTTTGTCGGCATGGAATTATTTATGTAAAGCTAAAAATCAACACTTTCCAAGATGGACCGGCGAAAATGTAGGCACTTCACACATGAATAAAATGTGACTTGTGTGAATCCCTTGCTAAAACACAAAGGTACTCTTCGAGATGCTGATGTTGTTTTGGTGGTAGTGAATTCTCAAGATAACAAAAAAAGAAAAGGAGTTCTATAAACACAAATGAAAAGAGAAAAGAATACGAAAGATATTCGTATGTGTGCATGTTTTCTTAGTATTTGTAGCAGTTTTCCATCTAACTGACCATCATTATATTATGTTCCATTATATTACGTTCCATTGTTACAAACGAAAACACACACACTTATTTAAACATGTATGTTGTGTATGGAAAACTGTTTTTTTCTTCTTCGTTGACCAAAGTAATTTGTTTGGTTGCATGAATTTCCCTGAAAGTTTATTATGGTTGTGTGCGTGTTTGTGGCTATGGTTAACTGTATGTTTACTTTTTTTTTCTGTTGGTGCTAAAATGTGTGATAAGCACATTTCCTTGGGGAGGTATACTCGGTTACATCTCAGTGATTGTTTTGTTGGTGTTTGTACCCATCGTATTTTTTCTGTACTTCTTTGCTTATTCATATCATCATCACATCACAAAGAATAACATTTGTTTGCCTAAAAGAGGGTTTAGTTTTTTTTTCGGCTAACATACTTTTTTTATAAATCCCCTTTGCGGAAAGGTACACAACAGACAGGCATCGGATGGACAATTGTGACGAACAACTTTATTTTTCTGTACGGGAATTTGTATACTCTCAACCTAATGAGGGTATATACACTTTGATACGGTGAAAATGTGCCTCATCGAAATATTTGTTTTAGACCCCATGCGACTTTGGATAAAATCCGTTTCACAAAATTTGCAGTCGATTTACACATGTCCGTCCGTCCGTTGTTCTTCTGTCTTGCTGGTTGGTGCGCATGATAACTCTCGAAGGGAATAATCGATTTTATCCAAAATTAGCACATCTTAATATTTCTTTCAAACTTAGCTTAAGTTCGAAGATGGGGAATATAGGTACAATCCTTCTGGTACCTCCCCCACAAAATGGTAAAAATTCTGATAGAATTCCGGGTTTTCGGAGCTTGGTATGAATCTATATATGTACGTGCTTTGACTCAGCCCCCATATAAAGACTCAGTCAAGGTTTTAGCCTCATTTTCTCACAAAAGTTTCTGGTATTTCATGGTTTTGAATGCTAACATAAGGACCATATTTTGACATAGCTCCTACATAGGTCTAGCCCAATTTTTTATTTTCCAGATCTTTTGGAACACTTATACCGTTCCCCCTGGTTACATCGGTGATTAAGACCAATTACTTTTATTTTTATAAGCGATTCCAATCTTATAAGTCCAAGTAACTACTGATAAAGGCCACGGTAATAATAACACATCCTCACAATATAATCGCATGCATTTCTATTTATATGAAAAAAAAACAAGAAAAAAAATATATATACATTTTGTTACTATTAATAGTATTAGCAGTCGTTGATGTTTATATGACGATATATAAACGTATGAACATAAAAATGTATGAATAGTTGTTGCTCTGATTACTACTAACTGAAATCGTTTTCATTTCTTTGGTCGTTTATTGTTTGCAATAGATACCAGATAAATGATTTTGGTCCCTAGATGATGTGTGCAGGGGCTGGGGCAACTGACCATAAAAAAAGATTATGATGATAGCACAAATAATATTTCCGGTAATATGTTATCAGACTATACCGCATAAAAAAAACTCTGAAGAAAAGCGCAGAGATTATTTTCATTTTTTTCGGAAGCTTAATATTGTCGTTAAGACTAATTGATATTGTTGTAATATTTTTGGAATCTTTTTTGGGGATGTGGGGACAAAATTTATCTAGGGATATTTAAAAGGGCAGTGAAACATAGGAAACTCGATTTAATGTTCGACGAATTGAAGGATTCATGAATTCCCTCATTGATTTTAGGGTTTTTAACATAACGAAGGATGAAGGTCTGAAATGTCCATGGATCTCTATTCAATATATGTTGATATTTTTTTCCTTATAAGTTTTAATAGCATTTATTGTCATAATATGGTCTGTTCCGCACTGAAAAAATTTACTACTTTAAACTACGGTAACGAATTTTCCTTTATGATATCGCATTTCCACTAGAAATCATTAGACATTCAGCGAACACTAACATCTATATTCCGTACCTGGACAAAAGTTCGCGATATTTGCACGCTCCCTCAACATATACTCTTCCAATATCCTGTCATATCTTCGATATATATATTTTCCCCGGGTGAACATTTACGCCATAAAATTAAATTTTTTAATTTTACGCGGAAAGGTCTTGATTAATTTGACTCGCTGAATATTGACCGATCAAAGCAGCCATTCTAATTAGTTGACAATATTCCCTTTCCCATGTAATATGTGCCGAACATCACGACTTATTATTGTAATATAGCAACTTGAAAACACACACAATAATTAAGTTTTTGGTCCATTTCATCCCCGAAAATTATAGTCGTCATTGACCATAACCAGAACTTCGCTTATAATTTCAAATCGCGCGAAATATATACCCTCTAGTGTTGTAATGGTAATCAGAATAGGTAGATCTTTGTAAATATTTACGAATAACACCGTATACCGAGTACATACAACAATATTTTTTGTATCAAATTAAAGGTCAACCACTCCTTTATATACTATCATCATCTGTGGGTACATCTATCTGGAGTACATATATTTGTCATAGAATACGACTTTTGTCATTTTTCACACAAAAAACTGGTTGCCCGTTAAATATTGACGGATCTTCATCATCTGTGGCCAGACCCCTCTTTTTGTGTAGAATTTCGTGATGTTCGGATTATAATTGTGACCTTTCGAGCGACCAGTAAAACAGACAAAAATCAAGTTTCTGGTCCATTCTATCCCCTTATTATTAACGGATCATTCTTTAAAAACACAATAGGGGTCTTCTTTGCGCACAATTTGTCCTACATGCTAAATTTCATGACATGGAACTAAATAATAGGAGACGGACGTATACAATTATAATAGGAGACGGACGGAAGGACACACACGTCGAGATCGACTCAGCTAGTCGAGATATAATGATCGGTATACTAAAAGGTGGGGCTAGGACCAATATTTCGCGACCTTACAAACTTTTGGAGGCCACACAAGGTTATATATAAAAACGCATCATTCGTATATCCACCATTTACAAATCGTTATACTTCTACTAAGAGAACCTTTCAAAAGCTTATTCAAAACAAACAATGGCGAAAGTAACCTTCATAAATCATATGGTTTTAATAAACTCATGTAAATTATGAATACTCCACTTATAAATCCCCCCGTCGCTCTTTACTTTAGTATCTTCTATAAGAAACTTAATATGTGCAAATAAACTTGACCACTTACATTTAGAAAGCCTTAATTCATACACCCACAATAGCAATTGGCATTATGTGTTATATGCTATAATTCTTGAAGAAAAATATCTAATCTTTATAAAAAAAAATATTTTCAAAACTTTTACAAACTTATGTAGGTCTTCAGTTATACTTTTAACCCCAAACACAGATATCTCAACTAAATGCAAACTTATTTTTTTCTTCTTATCTTGACTGCAACTTGCAGTCATTATGTTCATTTTCCCCAACATCCCCCATCCCAGCTTTTTCGGAGTGTAGGAAAGTATATATATATGAACATTAGTTATCTTGAATTTATTACAATTAACCTCCATTAGGAATATCACTTCATATTCACGCTCTGATTTCATTTGGAGATCCTACTAAGAACGTGTATTAAAAATTAAGTCATAAATTATTACTTTAAGAAGATGCCTTTTTTCTACTACTACAATTTCTTCTTCTACAACTATGTGAAAGTGTGTGCCAACAAAGTTTAAAGTCATAGAAGAAGAAGACCAGCAACAACAACAAAATGAGACCACTGCATTTTTTCCACATATAATAATTGCTTAAGGTTTTTTTATTTCTCTGCACCGAACGAAAAAAAGCCATCGTTGTTCGTATTTCCTTCATTCGCTGAAATGAAAATGAAGCAAACTTCTTATTCTTCTTCTTCTTTTGGAAAAAAGGGACCAACTCAGAGAAGTAAACGTAAATGAAGATATGGAAGAATGAAAGCAAGCCATGAACCAAACCCAAGACCTAAGAAAAGAAAACGGAATGCAGGACTTTTTTCGTGTTGTTTTTGTTTTTGTTATTTTAAGTAAGAATGTAATTCCGGCATTTATAGCACAAACGCAAACACACACACACACAGATACATATGTTCACGTACATATTACTCGGGTCATGTAGGTTGTGTATAAATGTTGGTAGATTACAATTGAATACTCCCGTTTTGCAGCCATGGACAAACTGAAGGTACAAAATTATAAGGAATCTTGTAATTTTCTTCGCTTAAGGAAGAAAAATAATTAATCCTGCCCTTTTTCTGAATGCATCTATTGACTTTATGAAGATGGGGTATTCAAAGGGCACCATTTCCCGGAGATTCTGAAAAAGGGTCACAGTATAGGTAGTGGGTAAAAACACACGTGTTATTGTAATTTAATTTAAAGAAAACTAGACTAGACTCTTCAACATAAGGGAAGGGATCTGGACACTTCGGTGTAATCATCAAGCTTAATCCCTGAAATTACTGATATAATATGACAAAATAAGGAAGCATTTCGAAAAAAAATTGCAAAAATGTTTTTCACGATCAAAGGACACAGAAAGCAAGGTGAAAGTCACTTCTGTGCTAAATGCTAAAAATGGTATGGTATTTCTATAAGGAGGATATTAGAAATCTCATCATAGATATACATATGTCAGCCTTCAAAAACCTGGAAATTCAGGTGTACTACTTTGATGGAGAAATCTTACTGAAACCTTGAAAATACCGAAAATGGGGCAAAGTTCAAACATGGATCACAAGCTCTCAGCCATCAAGCACCTGAAATATCAAATAACAGCCACATTGGTCTAAAAATGCGACAGGACCCTTCAACATATCGAAAATTATAACACATGGTCCTACATTGATTTTTTTAATGTAGGGAACTATAAGAAAACGTGGGCCGATATTGATTATAATACTAACTTAAAGCCAACTAGGTTGAAATGCATTCCGAAGAAGTTAATAAATTATGGGAGCCAATCTGGAACATGACTCAATATTGAGGAAGAATAGAAAATGCCATGGTAGAAATGGAAATTCCCTGAATGTCAAATAATAGCCACTTTGATTGATTTGTTAAAATACCGAAAATGGGATGGGGCCTAAGTACGGGGACTGTAACAAAACGTGGGCCGATTGATATTGATAATTTTTGATACGATGTTTTGACACCTCATGGCAACTAAGAGTACTAATTTAAAGCCAAAAAGGTTGAAAAACATTCCCAAGAAGTCCACAAAATACCGTACCGTTCTAAAGGGGGCTGCCCTAAAATATGACTCAATATTGAGCGAGAATATTAGGAAGGTCGAAAATCCCAATGAAAAACTATTATATTAGAGCTAATTTGTTAGAAAACGAGATCATTCTCCCTAAAATACTAAAAATACTTCGATTAACAATTTTTTTCAAGGACCATTTTATTTAATTTTTTTTTGGAGGACCTCGAAAAAAAATTAAAAAAACATTTTTCGAGGACCAATTTTTTAAAATATTTTTTGTTGAAAACTATCATCAAGCGTGGATTTTATATAAGAATTATATCGAAACGCTTATCAATATATCTCATTGCCTATGGAAGAGAGTTGCAATGATCCAAGTTAGATGAATTATTTGATCCAAGGACGAACCATGATGAAATTGGTGAAACTCAGTTCAGATTTATATATAGCCCGTTTTATATTTTTTCCGATTTCATGCAAATTGAGCACCATATAATCTCTGTGCGTCCGATTGCGATGGAAGTGCCTACCGTAAGTCAAGTGAAAGGTATGGCTCTATCCGACTTTTTAACCTTTCCTACCGGTTCAAATTCAGTACCCGTATTCTCAAACAGAAATGGTGTAACATAGTTTTTCTAAAGTAAAGCTGAAAAACGGAAGAAAATGGAGTACAACGACAATAACAACAGCAACAACAACACGAACAGCTTCCGACAAATGTAAACCGGTGAAGTAAAACCTCTTAAAGTAACCTGCTGTCATTACCTGCACCAGTGAGTGTGAAGATAAATAAAATGGGAAAACATGATGATAATACACGAGAAAAACTTCATTTTCCACACACCATCACATCACGAAACAGAACCTTGTGCTCAACTCGTCATTTTTGTATCCGGCTTACTTTGGCTCAGTACCACTCAAGCACCACGAAAAGGAAATACAATGATGACGATGATGATGGCCAACAACAATATGTTTGGTTGTTAAAAGAGAGAGAGAGAGAAAGGGTAAGATTGAGGTTAAAAGTGCGTTGAGGTGTCTTAGAGCATATGTTGTGCAAAAACGTTGGTGGTTTTTGTCGTAATTGTAAATCGGGGCGAAACAAAATGTAATGTCTTACGATGGAACTTGCAGCATCTACGAATAGAACAGCCAACTATCAACCATGGCTAGAATGCTGATGAACATAAATGTGGACGTTATTACTTTTCGTTTCTTTTTCTATCATTTGCTTTTGTATATTTCCTTGATTTTGTAGTTGTTATTTCTTTATTTCTAATGTCCGTCATCTTATCCTTACCTTCATGTCAAGGATTATACTCTAATGAAAGTTTCAGTTTTTTCTCTCTGTTTGATTCTCTGCTTCTTGAAATGTCTTATAGAGTGAAAGGAAATGTCTTTCGTAAGATTACAATTTGATGAATGGAGTTACACGATTTGATTACCTGAAAGGAGATAGAGGGAAAGAGTAAAAGAAAAGTAATCAGTGACATAGGTAAAAGTCTATACAAATTAGAGGCTAATGATTAGATATTTGAATTTTCACGTTTATAGATATAGTTAAAAAATAACTTTATATTGGGCGCCACTAAGTAAAAATTTAGATCAATATTCCTTTTTATTTTATTTTTCTAGGACAATCAACTTGATTGTATATTTTAAATTTTTTTAAATACTATCAACTGGCATAGATTTTATAAAAATATTTTTTCTAAGACTACCAATATATTTTTAAAAGTATATTTGCTTGCACTACAAACCGGCAATGATTTATTAAAAAATATTTATACCCTTCACCACTCTGTGGTACAGGGTATTATGTCTTTGTGCATATGTTTGTAACAGGCAAAAGGAATCGAGATAGACACATGGTTACTTTTGAGAATATGCATAGAATCACTTTATGAGTCGATCTATGCATGTCCGTGTCTGTCCGTCCTTCCGTCCATGTATTTTTGTGAGCAAAATACAGGTCGCATTTATGATCCGATTTGGATGAAATTTGGCACAGCCCATTTGTTTGGCCCAATGACGAACGCTATTGAAATTGAAGAAAATCGGTTCGGATTTAGATGTAGCTCCCATATATAGTATCGTACAAGTTTAGGTAAATGGTGCAAAAAACTTCCAATATTTTTCAGATTGAAAAAAAAAATTGCACAGCGTACTGAATTAGGTCCCGATTTTAGGTAAATGGTGCACCAAACATCCAATAGTTTTCCGATTGAAAAAAAAAAATTGCACAGCGTACTGAATTAGGTCCTGATTGATGTTGGCGAAGTTTTGTGGAAATCGGTTCAGATTTCCGTCCGCTTTTAGATAACTTGTGCACCAAACTCGCAATTTTTGTCCGATAGAAACAAAATTTTGCACGTTGTACCGAATTAAGTCCTGATTGATGTATGCGAAGTTACGTTGAAATCGGTTCAGATATATATATATATATATATATATATATATATACAGAGTGAGATGAAAAAGCTGCATCCAACTTAAGACTGTTGTCATTTCTAAGCCACTCGTCCGAAAGCTGTTAAAATTTTTCCAGTGACAGCTCATAATATTGTTTACAAGCGTACAAAAGCATTTTGGTAAGAATTTTCCAGAAAAAAGTTATTCGTGATGGAACAGAAAGAAAATAGACTGAAAAGAGCTAAAGCATGACCGAAAATGGTGAACTGCCGAATTTGGTTTTCTTCGGTGAGAAAACATTCGTTGTCCAGCAGTTTGTAAACAAGCAAAATGATCGTGTTTACTTGCCAAAATGTGAACCTTCGGTTGACCACCAAAACTCAAGCGCCGGCCATGCTGATGGTGTGGGCCGCCATAACAGCCGATGGTAGCTCTTCGGTCGTATTAATCGAATATAAGCAGAATAAATGTTGAATATTATCACGAAAATATTCTGGAGGGTGTATTAAAGCCTTGGACACGCAAACATTTTGACCGCAGACCTTGGACATTCCAACAGGACCATTCTGAGTGCGATGGTGGACGCGCCACTCAAGAATGGTTACAAAACGATGTTTCTCGCTTCATTTCCAACGCACAATGGCCACCCACATATCCTGATACCAATCCGTTGGACTATTGTGTCTGGAGTTTTTTGGAAAGCAAGGTTGGCACTAAAAAATACCAAAGTGACGATCGCCTCAAGCAAGCGCTTTGCCGAAATGGGCCATAATACCGCATATCAACAATCGGGCAGCGTTTGATGTTTTCATTGGCCATTTGAAGGCCATAATTCTTGCCAAAGGTGGCCGATTCGAACAAATCTAAACTTATTCTAAAATTTGACCCTATTTTCCGACATTTTTTCTTTCATTCAATAAAATTGAATTGGTTCATTCCATTTCAATCCTCCTCTAAAAAATATATATCCGTTCTATCTACAGGATATTATATATATTAGCAACTCTTGTATGTATCCAAAGTGGTGAAGGGTATCATATAGTCGGCCTCGTCCGACTTTTGAACTTTCCTTACTGGTTTTTTCTTCGACTATCAATGGACTGTGATTTTTTAAAAAGGTTCTTAGGCAGTTAGTCAAATTTTTTTGTAGAAAAATATCTGATTTTGGGCATTTTTTGTAGCTGAGAATTTTCTGTGGTCGTCGATTTGCCTTCAACACTTTACATTTGTAAGGAAATTTAATATTCTCTATGAAGTGTTTTTTTTATAAATTATGAAACATGGAGTTATAAAGAAAATGTGTAATGTCGTCTTCTCTTACAACGTCGTCTGATTTTTGCCTTTTTAGTTATGCTTTGAAGTTTACTTCAAAATTCTCTCTGCTACTTTAGTAGTTGCCCGTATTTGTTGTATTTTAAAGCAAAGTGTACATTCTAATGGGAATCTACCGCACATGTATGTCTTTCAGTTTTTATTTTTTGTAACAGAAATACCAACTATCAAGACAGCAAATACGAAAGATCATAGCCAAGGCAAGAGCACCAAGAAGAATATCCACATATGGCGGAGAAAATGAGTAAGGGAACATGAATTAGTGTTAGTCGCATAATGTGTGCGTATCCGTGAGTCTGACAGTGAGTTTGTTTGTGTCTGCTGGCAAATGAAAAATAGATTGCATTTAAGTACTTTCGTTTTATGTCTGCCAAGAAGAAGAAAATGGTGCATATGATAGAAGGCTGAGGCTACACACAGAGAGACTGGCATGGAAGAACTTCGTCCGAAGTATGGCTTAGGAATATGCGTTCTCGTTTTGGGGTGATGTGCGTGTTTTTGGCCTAAAGTGTTGATATGGAAATTTAAATGAAGTTTGAGAAACAGCAATTCCATGATGAAAATTCATTTCGCAGAAGTAGTTTTTGAAAAATATTATGTAACAATAGTAGCATTTTTATTGTCGTATTTTTATATATCGAAAATGTTCACAGTCATTGTATGTTCCAAGAAACAAATAAAATTATAGAACTATTTTTTTTAAATCTTCAAGCTTTTAGGAGAAAATACCCTAAGAGAGACGTTCTTCTGTGATGGATATTTTTGTGTTTTTTTTTTTTAATTTTTTTTAGGACTACCTATAGGCGTAGATTTTTTAATATTACTTTTTCTACGACTAGCAACAGGTTTTATTTTTAAAATTATTTTTAGGACTGTTGGCTTGTAACTGCAGCCTGTACATAGAGACTGTCACACATAGATCTATTCAGGTAGAGTTATTTATTGTCCAATATTTGCATATTATGCTTATAATTTAAAAGCATGTCTTAAAATATTCTTCATTTTTTCTCTCGCTTATTTCTCTATGAAATAGCTCATGCGTCTCAGCTGTCACAAACACTTTAGCCTAAGTTATAGTGAAGTTTTTAATGTTTGGGTGTGAATAGAGGATAGTATGTGTGTGTGTGTGATCATGTTAGTCCAACAAATGGGATAGTGCACAAATGCACGGAGTTTCAACTCTGTACTCGAAGATTTCACTTTAATGTTGGTTGCCAGTAGTCCTTTTGCAGACTTCTTCTTGAGTGAGTATGTGGAAATTTTCCCTTTGAAGAATAACAAAAAAGGAGCACCAAAACGTATTTGTAAGAAAGAAAGATTTTTTGTTTATCCTTGTAGTTTTTTAAATCCATTGTATTTTTGCAAGTCTCCTTTTTTTGGAATACAACTCCACTTAGTCTTGTATTTTATTGCCATTTCCTGTAGAAATGTATTTCTCAGTTTTCTTGCATGTATTTATTTATTATTATTATTTTTTTTTTTTTTTTTTTTTTTTTTTTTGACCAAGATGATAAAACATTCGGTGCGTTAAAAATAACATCGACTATTGTTATGAATATGTGTATGTAATGTACAGCCACATATATATCTAAACGAGCGTATGAATTCACTTATTTAAATTGAACAGATAAATATAGAGGAGGTATTGCAGAAAACATTCATATTTTAAACGTGTCGAGACGAGAGACGACAACAAAATATTTGTTTTTTAACTCAAAACATCAATTCGCATGCAAATGCTGGAAAGTAAGGGAAAAATTAGCTGCAAAAAAATTATTTCACTAAAAATAAAGGAAATATTTTTTTGTTGCAAACAATTATAAATTATTGTTTTTTATTTTTTGTAAAATAAATAAATTACTATTTGGGATAAAATTTTGAGGAAATATATACAATTGGATTTTTAGTAAGTGCTCGAAAAAGGATATATACGGATACTATATTCAAGCTAATGGAATTCGATAGTGTGTAAAGGGCCTTTGGAATGAAAATACTATTTTAATACTATAGAAGATAATTAGTTATATCAGTTATATTTAGTTGTAAAGAACAAATGACTTCATATTTTGGATTGATTGTCTCTCAGATGTAATATTGAAACTTAAAGCTAAAATAAGTGATTTAAAAATCCTGGAACTGCCATTTTGGCAATTTTTAGGCAAAATCCATTATCGTAGTTCATAATAGAGCCAGATATATAAAAAAATGGTGTTAGAATTTTGGTTTTCGGGTGTTTTAGTGATACACACACACAAGAAACCAGTAAGCGGGGTCGTAAAGTCGAGCTGGCCTACCCTATGTTACTTGACACAATTACCACTGAGCTCCATGTTTCTGTGCCTTCCGTGCCTGGTCAATAATTCGTCGATTAGAGGTCAGAAGCTTTACTAAAGCATAGTTTCTTGGAATAAAAGCTACACAAAAAATGTTTGGTACATTTGATCCGCTAGATATTGATAAATTGAACATATCGCCTTCCCTATAAACAATTTGTAATGTTCGGCTTATAATTGTGGCGTCTAGAGTGACTCGATAACCAGACAAAAATAATGCTTTTCGTCTATTTAATCTCCGAAATATAATTTTATCATCATCGAAAATTATTATCGGCGTCTATGACCATAACCGAAACCTCATGCAAAGTTATAATTTTCACGAAATTATTACGCTATACAAAATTTCGTACAAATCGAAAGATATACAAGGACTTTGGAGGACCGTTTACATTAAATTGGATGAAAATATGTATGGAAGCTATATATCTGAACCGATCTGAACCGATTTTCACGAAACTTAATACACATCATTCTAGACTCAATATAGTACGCTATGCCAAGTTTCGTGCAAATCGAAAGATACATATGGACTTTGGTGCACCATTTATATTAAATCCGACGAAATTATATATGGGAGCTATATGAAATCTGAAACGATTTTCACGAAACCTGACACACATCAAATTAGATTCAATTTAATATGCTGTGCCTAATTTGGTGCTCATCGAAGGACTTTGAGGAACCATTCACATTTAATCGGACAGAAAACATCATTAACACACATCATTCAAGACTTAATTCCATACGCAATGCCAAATTTCGTGCAAGTCGAAAGATATATATGGACTTTGCTGCACCATTTACATATGGGAGCTATATCTAAACCTGTACCGAAATTTGGCAAACATCACTCCCTTCTCAATTCGGTACGTTATGCCAAATTTCGTGCAAATCGAAAGATGTATAGTTTGACCATTCGAACGAAAATATATATGGAAGCTATATCTACATCTGGAAGTGATTCTATGCATATTCTCAAAAGGAACTATGGGTCTATATCGATTACTTTTGCCAGTTACAAACAGATGCACAAAGACATACCCTGTATCACAGTGTGGTGAAGGGTATAAAAAATAATGGTGAAATATAGTAACTTTTGCTGTACAATAGGGTAGACTGGGACATATTCGGTGCTTTTTTAGAGCTCTATATCTCAGTACTTTTTCAAGAAATATGCCGAATGTGCCCCGATGCCGAAGGTACCCCAGTCTCCTTACCTATAAAAGGCTAAATATCCCCAAAAACCAGAATTGTGAGTTGTATCTTGATATTAACCGTTGGAAAGACGGATATGTCTAAATCGATATAGAATTTTATTATAATTTATCGGGTGAATATTTCAAGAGGATGCAAACGTACTGACAAATATTATATTTATTCCAATTTATGGTGGGTGGTAAAGGGTGATTTTTTTGAGGTTAGGATTTTCATGCATTAGTATTTGACAGATCACGTGGTGTCAAAGAGAAAGATGCTCAGTATGCTTTGACATTTCATCATGAATAAACTTACTAACGAGCAACGCTTGCAAATCATTGAATTTTATTACCAAAATCAGTGTTCGGTTCGAAATGTGTTTCGCGCTTTACGTCCGATTTATGGCCTACATAATCGACCAAGTGAGCAAACAATTAATGCGATTGTGACCAAGTTTCGCACTCAGTTTACTTTATTGGACATTAAACCAACCACACGAATGCGTTATAATTTTCACGAAATTATTACGCTATACGAAATTTCGTACAAATCAAAAGATATATAAGGACTTTGGTGGACCATTTACATTAAATTGGATGAAAATATATATGGGAGCTATATATCTGAACCGATCTGAACCGATTTTCACGAAACTTAATACACATCATTCTAGACTCAATATAGTACGCTATGCCAAGTTTCGTGCAAATCGAAAGATACATATGGACTTTGGTGCACCATTTACATTAAATTAGATTCAATTTAATATGCTGTGCCTAATTTGGTGCTCATCGAAGGATATAAAGGGACTTTGAGGAACCATTTACATTAAATCGGACAGAAAATATATATGGGAGCTATATCTAAATCTAAACCGATTGTCACGAGACTTAACACACATCATTCAAGACTTAATTCCGTACGCAATGCCAAATTTCGTGCAAATCGAATGAAATTTGGCAAACATCACTCCAGGCTCAATTCGGTACGTTATACCAAATTTCGTGCAAATCGAAAAATGTATAGGGTGACCATTCGAACGAAAATATAAATGGGACCTATATCTAAATCTGGAAGTGATTCTATGCATATTCTCAAAAGGAACTATGGATCTATATCGATTCCTTTTGCCAGTTACAAACAGATGCACAAAGACATACCCTGTATCACAGTGTGGTGAAGGGTATAAAAAAAAATGATAGTGAAATATAGTCACTTTTGCTGGACTATAGGGTAGACTGGGGCATATTCGGTGCTTTTTGGAGCTCTATATCTCAGTACTTTTTCAAGAAATATGCCGAATGTGCCCCGATGCCGAAGGTACCCCAGTCTCCTTACCTATAAAAGGCTAAATATCCCCAAAAACCAGAATTGTGAGTTGTATCTTGATATTAACCGTTAGAAAGACGGATATGTCTAAATCGATATAGAATTTTATTATAATTTATTGGGTGAATATTTCAAGAGGATGCAAACGTACTGACAAATATTATATTTATTCCAATTTATGGTGGGTGGTAAAGGGTGATTTTTTTGAGGTTAGGATTTTCATGCATTAGTATTTGACAGATCACGTGGTGTCAAAGAGAAAGATGCTCAGTATGCTTTGACATTTCATCATGAATAAACTTACTAACGAGCAACGCTTGCAAATCATTGAATTTTATTACCAAAATCAGTGTTCGGTTCGAAATGTGTTTCGCGCTTTACGTCCGATTTATGGCCTACATAATCGACCAAGTGAGCAAACAATTAATGCGATTGTGACCAAGTTTCGCACTCAGTTTACTTTATTGGACATTAAACCAACCACACGAATGCGTACACAATATTATATAGAAGAGAATATTGCATCTGTTTCTGAGAGTGTTGCTGAAGACCGTGAAATGTCGATTAGTCGCCGTTCGCAGCAATTGGGTTTGTGTTATTCGACCACATGGAAGATTTTACGCAAAGATCTTGGTGTAAAACCGTATAAAATACAGCTCGTGCAAGAAATGAAGCCGAACGATCTGCCACAACGTCGAATTTTTAGTGAATGGGCCCTAGAAAAGTTGGCAGAAAATCCGTTTTTTTTATCGACAAATTTTGTTCAGCGATGAGGCTCATTTCTGATTGAATGGCTACGTAAATAAGCAAAATGGCCGCATTTGGAGTGAAAAGCAACCAGAAGCCGTTCAAGAACTGCCCATGCATCCCGAAAAATGCACTGTTTGGTGTGGTTTGTACGCTGGTGGAATCATTGGACCGTATTTTTTCAAAGATGCTGTTGGACGCAACGTTACGGTGAATGGCGATCGCTATCGTTCGATGCTAACAATCTTTTTGTTGCCAAAAATGGAAGAACTGATCTTGGTTGACATGTGGTTTCAACAAGATGGCGCTACATGCCACACAGCTCGCGATTCTATGGCCATTTTGAGGGAAAACTTCGGAGAACAATTCATCTCAAGAAATGGACCGGTAAGTTGGCCACCAAGATCATGCGATTTGACGCCTTTAGACTATTTTTTGTGGGGCTACGTCAAGTCTAAAGTCTACAGAAATAAGCCAGCAACTATTCCAGCTTTGGAAGACAACATTTCCGAAGAAAATCGGGCTATTCCGGCCGAAATGCTCGAAAAAGTTGCCCAAAATTGGACTTTCCGAATGGACCACCTAAGACGCAGCCGCGGTCAACATTTAAATGAAATTATCTTCAAAAAGTAAATGTAATTGACCAATCTAACGTTTCAAATAAAGAACCGATGAGATTTTGCAAGTTTTATGCGTTTTTTTTAAGTTATCAAGCTCTTAACAAATCACTCTTTATAACAAGTCAATAAAATCTTTCAGTGAAGGATTAAATAATTTTGAGCACTGATTGTCCAATCCCCAAATGAAATACTTATAAAGGATACATATGTAATTAATATTGTGCCTAGAAACGAAAGTTTTATATATTTTTGATAAGATTTTTTTTTCCAAAATTCCAATATATGTAGGACAAGATGGCTTCCTTATGCTACATCCGGGAAGAAGTAGCTGCACCTAAATACAATTTTATATAATAGTCAAAATATGCAATCATGTCCCTTATACTTAATTTACAGATACAAGTTTTGTTTACATGTATATATTAACTCAGCACATTAATGTCAACCCTGTAGATCGCTTACTTATCATTTTTAAACACCGACTATGACGTTGTCACATATTCGACTTCGTGTATGTATTTTCCCTATGAAAATTCGACTTCGTGTATGTATTTTCCCAAAGAACCACAAACCATAATTTTCCCCCCAAAAGTACCCTAAGATTATCATTTAGCCTCCTTCACATAATATTGACCGTACTAAAGGTTATGTCTAATAATATAGAAAAATATAAATAAAGGGGGAAAACCGTTGACGTAAACTCAATTGCAAAGACAATGTTTGGATAAATCATTTCTCCATCCCAAAAAAAAAACATTGTTTTTATTTAATTTTCTTAAAGAGATTTCGGTATTCTTAGTTTTTGTTTGTTACATTGTCT